>NC_133782.1:23267568-23487772 GCF_003597395.2 Chelonoidis abingdonii | reverse complement strand
GTGGAGTCATTTATGTGATATTTTGGCTTGTAAATTATCTTTAAATTGTATTGTTTGGGTAGCTGGTTTTATCCGCTTTTCTATGTTTAATTCATGTTCTAGTAAGTTAAAAACTTCCTTGATAATCGACACTCACATCTGACCCGGTGCTAAGGGCCCCAGACTTTGACAAACCATTCCTAGTAACCTCCGATGCATCTGAGCGTGGTATAGGAGCAGTTCTCATGCAGGAAGGACCAGATCATAACTTCCATCCTGTAGTGTTTCTCAGCAAGAAACTGTCTGAGAGGCAAAGCCACTGGTCAGTCAGTGAAAAGGAATACTATGCCATTGTGTACGCCCTGGAAAAGCTACGCCCATATGTTTGGGGACGGCAGTTCCAGCTACAAACTGACCACCCTCAATGAGGGGCGGTAGGTTTGTCGGCGGGCAAGTGTCTCCTGCCAACAATGTGCTGTCCACACTGTGCCTTTTGTCATTAAAATGTTTGTCCATCAAGGATGTGTTTTTTCACATCCCTGACTGCCAAAAGTTTTAATGACAAAAGTGCAGTGTAGACACAGCCTTAATATATTTGAGAAAGATCCATTTGTGAGAAGCTTAGAAAACCCAAATCTGAAATCTCCTGTTCTCAAGACAGGCAACGGCAGACTTACACCTATCCGAAGGGATAAGGTTAACCTCTTCCCCACCAGCCACTGTACAGGCCCTGAACACACTGCCACATACTTTTAAGCTCATACTGCCATTTAAACATTTTATTAACTGACAATTAATCATGCTTAAACTGTGGTTTTACACAGAAAAAAGATTAGATAATTAAGAACTGCAAAATGGATGATGCCAGGTACTATCAGCTCGGCATACACTGCCATACCACAAAACTTCTCCCCTTTGCCCACCCACCCTGCACTGTGCAGGAGGCTCAGTGTCTGAAGCTTGCATGAGCATGGGTATCTTCTCACCCACAAAGCAGGCTCCAAGAGGAAGTTGGCATATCCAAGCAGGGGAAAGGTTGCCTTTGTTTGGACAGATGTTACTCTAAAAATCCAAGGGTGTTATTTAGCCACATTCATCCACATAATGGCTTTTCACAGCACTGGAGTTTAGGGATTCATTATAGTTCCCCTGAGCAATCAGTTGCTCCTCTAAAACCCTGCTTCACTTTTAACGATTTCTCCTTTCCCTGCAGTATAAAGCATCAGGCCCCATAAGGGCCTAATGCACTATTTGCCTGAGAAGGTCAGTAGCAGAATAAATATTTGCCCCTCCTGCATCTCATTCAGGGCTTTATAAAAATTAAAGTTTTATTCCCTAATCAAAATCAGCCTTTCTTTCTGGGGTTTTTTGTTTGTTTGTTTTTGTTCCTGTTACTATTGGACAGTTTCCTTTGATTTCTAATGGTGCACCGTGCCAAAGCCAGGCTGTTTGTATATGGATGTATCGGTGAATGTTACACCTTGCTCTAAATTAAGCCCTAGTGGCAGCACAGCAAGGTTTTATTTTAGCTCACTTTTCATAGCTGTCACTACCGGTGTAAAAATTTGGTCCCGCCCGCACATTCCATATTTGCCCATCTGTAGGGAACTGTACTCTTAGATTACTCCTTGAAGTATCCAGAGGCAGCTGGTCCAGAGCATCAGGGATTGGACTGATCCAATACATGGCAAGGCACCATACCAGCACTTCTGCGGTGGTCCAAACAATCACTGTCAGCATGAAGGCTATCATCATTTAAAATAATTACACCTCTGGTCCTCCTGTCTGGAAAGATCTCATTCTGCCATGAGTCAAATGCTGATGCTGCAGCCCGAGTGCAGCAACAGTCTTATGAGCTGGGTTAAACCTTGTTATAGGTTGAATTAAAACCTGGTTGAAAGTGATGCATGAATATACTCTTCATTTAAGATAGCAGGAAGAGATAGTTAGGGGGCTTCACCTAAGGGCTAATAGAATCTGCCCAGAAATTAGCACCATGTGGATGGAGGGAGTTGCATTAGGTATTGTTCTGACCGCAGGTGTATGAGGGGTGTGTGTGGGGGTGTGTGTGGAGCAAAGGTTAACTGAGAGGTGGGGGAAGACAGAACAGAGAAAGAAAGAAAAAAGCAAGAAAGCCAAGCAGCAGCTGGTAAGCATGATGTGACCCTGGAAAAAGGCCAAGAGAAAGCTTTTAGGTCTGATTGATCACTTGATGATTACCTGTTTTGCTAATTCCCTCTGAAGCACCTGGCATTGGCCACTGTTGGAAGAGAGGATACTGGGCTAGATGGACCTTTGGCCTGACCCAGTCTGGCGGTTCTTAGATTCTTATGGTGTTCACTAAAGCAATTTGGGGCTTGAAGCCAAGAAACTACTCTGTTTGTTCTTGGTTTCTCCTGAGTTCGGAGAAACAGAACTTGGTATATTGCTTGTAAATAAACAAGTTTGCAGAGTTAGATAAGAAGAGATGCAGCAGAAGAAATTGGTACAGCCTCAGGGAAAGTAACAATATTGTATGGGATTTGCCCACCCACTTTCAGATGTCCTCCGCCTCCAGAAAGAGTGGCTAACAGACTAGTGGTTGTATTCTTCTTTCCTGGGTTCTGGCTGGCGAATCTTGCCCACATGCTCAGGGTTTAACTGATCACCATATTTGGGGTTGGGAAGGAATCTTCCTCCAGGGCAGATTGGCAGAGGCCCTGGAAGCTTTTCGCCTTCCTCTGCAACATGGGGTATGGGCCATTTGCTGGAGGATTCTCTGCAGCTTGAGGTCTACAAACCACAATCTCAGGACTTCAATAACTCAGATATAGGTTAGGGGTTTGTTACAGGAGTGGGTGGGTGAGATTCTATGGCCTGCATTGTGCAGGAGGTCAGACTAGATGATCATAATGGTCCCTTCTGACCTTAAAATCTATGAGTCTATGAGTCTATGTTAAATGCTCTAGACCAAATTTTATCCATGGCATTACCTCAGTGGTTAATTTGATCTATTTTTCTTACAGTCCTGGATTCTTTCAGATGTCTTTTTCACCGGGCACCCCAGGAAGCTGTTTGGGTGAATATTGGACTTGCAGCCATCTTTAACATCCATAAATATTTACTCCAAGTGCCTTCTTTTTGATTAGCAAACTGAATTGCAGCAGACCAGCAGCAGCCAGCTATGAATTGCGCTTTCCAAATCTGTTGGCCTGCGTAGCTCTTAAAGCGACCAGCACAGGACATTTTGTTCTGAAGCTGATACAATGTGCGGCTATTGTTGTGACCAGCTGCTAAACGCACAGTGTACACAGACCAGGGGTCTGTGATGATGTAGATTGCAGGTCAGGAGCAGCTGAGAGCAATGGGGAATTATTTTCTCATCTTATCTCCTTGCTTTGTCCAATTCATGCCATCATTTCAGTTTGCTCCCAGCTTGGCAGGTCCCAGAAGGATACATCGCTGTCAGAGTCACTCACCAGATAACAGGGTCCATCAAACAAATACATTTGTGTGGTTTCTTTTTCCCTCTGCTCTGCACCAGCAAAACCATTACTCTGTGTCACGTGCATCTAACAAGATTTGAGAGGAAACAAATCCAAACAAATGAAGTTTCTGAATGTATACTGGTAGTTGGAGCTGTAGTATTCACTGTATAAAGAATCATAGACTTCCCACTGCACCTGGCTTCTATCACAGTGCACAGGATTATGCTGAAACACATGATGGCATTCAGCAAGAATCGGTGTAGTAATGATAGTCACCAAGGGTGAAATCTGGCCCTGCACAGAGAATTTGCCCATGTCCTATAGACCACCCATGCCCTGGTTAAATCCTGTTTTGAGGACATGAGGCTGAAGTGCTGCATAGCCTTTTGCTGGCTTTCTGTATATCCAAAACGAAGTGTCCCTTTTTCTGTTTTAGGAAGGCATGCATGAATATAATGAACAAGATTCTGCCATCCTTACAAGGAGGAGGAGAGTGAGCTTAGCCTTTTGGGGGCAGATCCTCAGCTGGTGGAAGTCATGGAGCTATGACAATTGATACCAGCTAAGGATCTGCCCCCTCTAATTCTAAGGCTAAGTCTATGCTACAAGCGAGGGGTGTGATTCCCAGCTCACATACACATGCCTGCTCTAGCTCAGTGAGAGATAGCGTGAGTATAAATAGCAGTATAGCCGTGACAGCAAGGGCAGTGGCAGCAGTGGCACCGTTCAGCCATTCTGAGTACGAATCCGCCTGACCCCTGTGGGTAAGAACTCAGCATGGCTGAGACATGCCATCCCTGCTACTGCAGCTACCCTCTCATTTATACTCATGCTAGCTCTCATCAAGCTAGCGCAAGTATGTGTACATGAGCTGAGACTCACATCCCTAGCTTGTAGTGTAGACAGAGCCTAACAGCCACAACTAGATGTTGTGCATATAGCTACAAACTATTCAGGAATGAAAAGGGTTAAAGAAATAATTGCCCTCGGTCAGCTAGAAAGAGAACTATTCTAGCAAATCAGCCACATCAAGTTCTAGTAAAAGTTACTGCAGGGCACTCATGAACACACAAACACCCCCCTCAAGACAGCTTCATTTTTGTTGGGTTGGATATTTTCACTGGGATCTTCCCTAGCTAATAGATACCTTAAGTATCAAAGACAATCCCTGTGGTGGCAGGAGCCTTGGGCTTTTCCTGCCCTGTCACAAAAAGAGCATGGAATGTAACTTGGCCATATTGTAGAAAATTAAAGATTTGACACACACTTCAACTAAATGTTTGTTTAAATGTCAAACAAACTGTACCGAAAAGGGGTTGAGGAGAAGCTATCAGAGAATATGTAGAACAGCTTTATGGGCCTGGTTCTTCTTCTGTTCAAGACAATGGCAAAACTCCCGTTTGCTCCAGGTGAGGCAGGACCAAGTCCTCAAGAAGGTGAGACCAGGAGAGGAACAGCTTTGGTGAAATAAGGCACATTTGGGACCTCTAACAGTAGAAAGCAGGAAGCGTGGAGACATTCTCTGAACAGGGAACCAGGAGTCAGGCTTCGCTCACTGTGCAAGCTTGGGCAAAAAAGGACAATCTCTCTGTGCCTCAATTCACCAGTCTGTAAAATGGGAATAATAATAACCACAATCACTAAGGGGTTGTGAGGCCTAATGTATTACACTTTGAAAAATTGTACACTTTGAAAAATTCCTTGATGTCTTTGTTTTTAAGAGACACTGTATCTTAAGTATTTCTTCACGTGGATCCAACTCCATTGAAACCAGTGGGAGAATGTCCATTGACTGCCATAGAAGCTGCATCAAGCTCATCACTAGGGTCAGCCCTCATATCTGCTTCAAACTAGCGCACTCTGAATTTCAGGAGTCCATGTTTAAAACCTCTGGCTTATTTTCTGTCTTGCTAATGTTTTCAATTATGTGGAGCCCAATTCAATATCCCTACCTGATTGGGAGGCAGCAGGAGTTGGCTTTTCATGTTCTGTGACCTAGAGCTGACTCCATTTGCTGCCTATCTGACTAACTAGTGAAGCAGAAAATGCACACCATACAGCACAATTAATGACAGGACTGAAAAACATACCAGATCCCAGTGGAGAGGAGGAAATTAGGCTCTTGCACAAGGATGGAATTTGTTGGTGGTTGTTTTTAATTAATACAATTTTAAGTTTTCTTTTAGAGAAGGATCAAGATTTATTATTTTCCTAAAATTGGCTTAATTTTTTAAAATTGCACTGTATAACATTAAAATTCACACCAGCTGTGTGATTCCTAGGGTGCCGGGAAAGGAAAATAGTTTCTGTGGCATTAAGCAATCTGTCTGTCTTGGCAGATATTGGCATAATGATTAAGGTCACGGCAAAGAAATAGTATGTAGAACTCGTAAAAAGAATTCGTAAATAATGCATATTACAAATATAAGCACTCCACTAACCATCTAGCCATTAGACAGGATTTTGGGGGCACATTTTTAAAAAAATCTTAACATAGCCTCTAATTTCTGCAATTTTGCACCCAAAATAAATTGTAGATGTTCAATTGTCAGTAATTAATAGCAGGTGCTAATGGCTGAATTTATATACCAAATTACCTATGTCCCCATTCATTGTAGTAGGATGTCTATATGCTATCATTTGAACTCACAGCTAATCATGACTGCAATTTTACATCTACAGGTAATTGCAGGCACAATATGGAAGGCCATATTTAAAAAAAATTGTGGCTGTTAACATGCTATTTTAAAATATGCAATATGTTTATTATAGCACATGCCCCTAATCCATGGCAAACCTGGCACTGTTTGTACTCTGTAAGTTACATAGGTGCATGAAAACCCTTAGCCAGCTACTCCAAGTGGAGTATCCCAGCTCCAATGTGTGTGTGACTTGCATATTTGCTGAGACTCAGACACACCTTGGTCTACAGGGAAACAGTTCTAGCCGGGGAGCCAAAGGGAAGCTTGAGCTGCTAAGAGTTTGGCTGAGCTTATTTTAGCTGTAAGTCATTCTTGTATGCCACACACATTCAGATACTGCAAAAGAATCAGTGTGAGAAGACTGAGTTACACTGTATGCTCATGTTCTTATAACGTCGTGAATGACACTAAAAAGCACCAGAATGTGGGCTAATAGCCTGAAGGAACAGGTGTACCAGAGAGATATCTCAGAGTCATCGGCATTAATACAGCACTGCTTTATTGTGTCCCCATTCTATACATCTCAGCTTGCCATGTGTGTTTTGCGAGGGACAGATTTTTCTTCCATTGACATCAATGGGGCACTGGTCATTGCCAATTACAATTAAAAAAACCTTTTCCCTTTCATATTAAATAAAAGGACCACATCCTCTCCTGCATCTTGGAAAACTGTCAGATCTCAGATCTGATGAGTGCAGGGGACTAGACTAGATGACCTCTCAAGCTCCCTTCCAGTCCTATGATTCTATGATCTCCCAAATGAGGATTGCCCCAATGCGGGGGAGATCCTGGATGTCCCTTGCCCCTCCCCGACATCCAGGATCACTCAGCCAGATGGGGGTTGTCAGGGGAGGGGGATAAGGCTGGAGCTTGCTGAGTTCTGGCAATCCAGAGCTGGCAGGTGGCCCCTTTGAGGTGCTAGTGAGTCATCACAAGTTACAGCAGTGCCCTATTGATACCAGAGTGGGGGACCAGTATAAAACAGTCCAAGCAGGAAAGAGTTGAGGCTATCTCCTTAGTGCTTTATCCTTACTACCCAAGAGAAGCTGGGTGCAGCAGAGAATCTGGCAGCAGTAGGCGCAGGAATGCCCATTCTAATTACACTTTATTTTGACAGTTTAGGAATGGTGAGAAAGGCTTTGCGCCATGTGAACTATCATGCTGCTTTTCTGAGCAAGAGTAGACGCAGCGCTAAGCACATGTCAAGTCTCCCTTTAAAAATACTGCCAAATGACATTTACAAATTCACACTGTGAAGTAAGTGATATATTGAGTTTGTTCTTAGGCCTATGAGAGGTTTCCAGTGGATTATGAAATAGCTCAGCCAGTGATTGACTCATCAATTATCCAGAGAACCAGGGATCTGTTCATAAGACCCATGAAGTTCAAATGGCATCTAATAATACTAAAGCTTTTTTTAACAAAAAAAAATCAACTCCATTATTATGATTTATATATAGAGAAATTCGCATACAGTGTCAGGATTATAGCAAGTTTGCTCAGCCTCCTTAAGAATGTATACATTAATCCACTGCCTGCAAGTCTCTAGTACACTCACAAAATATATTTAAAATATGGAGGGGGGAGCATTGTCTAGCAGTAAGAGCAAGGCACTCAGAGGCAGGAACCCTGTGTTTAGTGTCACTTCTACCACTAACTCAGCATGTGACTTTGGAAAAGCCTCATGAGTTTTTTTGTGCCTTGTTTATCCACCTGCAAAATGAGCAGAATTATTATTTTCCATCTCACGTGGGTAGTTGGAGACTCATCGTACAAGGAACTGGTAGCACTGCCTTCACTTAAGGTTGCCCAACACTTCCAATTTGAAGACCCTGTTTTAAGTTGCTTATAATACTGCCAAATTTTAATCAGTCAGCCTCAGGCTGAATTTTCTTGGTGGGAGTGTGGGTGGTGGTAAATTGGTACAGGCTGGGCAAGGAAACTGGTCCTGGGAACTAGGGACGGAGACAGGAAGACTGATATTGTATGAAGAATGAGAAGTACTTGTGGCACCTTAAAGACTAACAAATTTATTTGAGCATAAGCTTTCGTGGATGTCTCTAAAGTGCCACAAGTACTCCTCATTCTTCTTGCTGATATAGACTAACACGGCTACCACCCTTATATTGGATAAGGAACCAGAAGAAGGGTATGTCAGGTGGGGGCGGAAAGGAGACAGATAGTGACTGGGCAAAGAGAGTGGGAGCCAGTGGGTGCAGGGATGGGATGAGGTGAGAGGAGACAGACTGGATAAGAACTGAGATTGTCCAAGCAGACAGACAAAGAGCTGGTGGGAAGATTTGGATAAGGAGGCCCAGTAAGAGAGCCTGGGAGCAGGAGCCAAGGTGGGAGGAAGGTTGGGATCCCAGCGGGGCAGACTATGATTGGCTAGACAAAGAGACTAGGATTGGGATGATGAGTTTGAGAGGCATAGAATGTTATTGGCTAGGTGAGAAGATTTAGATGGTGAAAGGGAATTGTGGGGGCAGGGAAGAGACAGGACATATGCAGGCTGGAGGGGATAATAACAGAAGGGTCACCAACAGATGCACACTACCCTCCAAAACCTGGAATGAACCCAAGATTCCTAAGTCTCACCATTTATCTGCTGTCAGATGTCAAACCCGCTGGCAAAACCCACTCTCCACCTCTAGTGCTGGTCCGCATAAAGGATGACTACCTACTCCTACTCTCAATTATTCCATTAGCTCAAATAGCAGAGGACTGTGAAGTGGTTCTTAACCCTGATGTTAAACTATGTGGATGTAAATATGATGCCCGAGTTAGAAAATTCCAGAATTAAGGTTGCCTTTGTAACCTTAATTCAGTCTCTTTGTGTATATGCATTATGATACAGTCGATAATTACATGCTCACATGCTTCTTCCACAGGACCCCAGCTCCATTCCACAAATAAGGTTTGTGTAGTGAAGGGAGGCTGTTGTCCTTAGGACCTGTTCCTCATTTATTGCAGAAGTCAGAAGGTGCATAGTGAATAA
Organism: Chelonoidis abingdonii; assembly: GCF_003597395.2. Classification (NCBI taxonomy): domain Eukaryota; kingdom Metazoa; phylum Chordata; order Testudines; family Testudinidae; genus Chelonoidis; species Chelonoidis abingdonii. Next base: position 23,478,626 of record NC_133782.1, on the reverse strand, counting down.
GGCAGCGGTCTCTAGGGAAAAAAGGAAGGGGTTCATGATTAAGGCAGTAGAATGTTGCCCAGGAGAAATGGATTCTATCCCTGCCTCTGCCACAGGAGTTCCTAGGTGATGCTGGGCAAGCCATATACACCAAATTTTTCTCAAGTGGCCACTAATTGTGTGGTCCTCCTTTTCTTGGTGCCTAACTTGACAATCTGGGCTTTGATTTACAGTAGTGCTGAGCACTCACAGCTGCAACTGAAGTCAATGGGACCTGTGTTGTAAGCACATAAAGTGCTATATGATAAGAAAAATGAAAAATCAGGTGTCTCTCTTTGGGCATCCCAAATTGGGTCCCTTGGTTCCCCATCTGTAAACCTCACTGGCTGCTGTGAAAAATAATCTTTGTGAATTGCTCAGATACTATAGGGATGAGCACCATAAAAAGGACATGACGTGATGAACCATTCTGTCCTCAGGGCAGGCTTTGAAGGGTTTGCACTAATAAGGGCTGGGCCACACACTGATCAGCGAGGGTAAAACAAAATATTGATTAGCTACTCAGCCAATGAGGAACACTCATTCTGTGCACTGAATGAGGCAGGGTCTTGTGGGAAAAAGCAGACTGTGAGCACAGAATTAGTAACTATCACAACACACAGGCATTTGGTGCTGAATTAAGGGAGCATGGGCACCCTTAATTTTGGCATTTCCTAATCTTTGAGCACTTGTCTTTGCAACCTTGACATTCTTCTAATGTATTTTTGTGTGTCTAGTTTAATTAATGTTTGCAAAAGGATTTAAGACCTTCAGCTGAATGGTTATATTTATACAGACTTCATTTTCCCTCCCATCAGAGAAATAGATAGCATGTCTGCCATTGAGCACCGCGTATGCAGTGTTGTTGGAGCTGTGTTGGTCTTAGGATATGAGAGAGACAAGGGCAAAGTAATATCTTTCATTGGACCAATTTGTGCTGATGAAAGAGACAAGCTTTTGACCTTCACAGAGCTCTTTTTCAAGTCCTGAAGCCGAAAAGTTTTTCTCTTTCACTAACAGAAGCTCCTCCAATAAAAGATATCACCTCATCCACTTTGCCTCATTCAGCACCATGGACAGCTCAGGGCATGCAAAGGATTAGAATGACAGGGCACTTTTCACCTTAAAAAAATCATTTATACACACTAGTGTTTTAATAACTTCCTGAAAGGTTATATATACCATGCAATATTTAAAAACTGTGAAATATTTGTTGCTAGATTTATTCATTTACTATTTCTATAGTACGAAAGATTTCAGAAAGACCTAACATCACAGCTCTCCCACAGTTCAGTACTGTCCCTTGCATTTACTAGCTACATAAAACATGTTCTTCTCACTGCATCTTACTGAATAATGATAAAAAGCCTCAAGAGAGCTTTCAAATGGCTTCTAAATTGATGTTTAAAAGCTTTCTATTTTCCCAAACAGGCAAGGCTAATGATTTTTTATTACTTGGAAGCTAAGCTATTTGAATAAAAAATGGATTTTTTTATTACCATCAAGTCAGCTGATTTCAAGAGTGCTGTTTTTACCTGTTTATGACTATCCTGGCAAAAATATTTGATTAAAATGTTACTGTTATAATTTACAGTTGCATAGGTTACTCCTGTGCAGGTAATTTGGTAAAAAGGAAAAAATGCATTCAAGATGAAAAGGTAGGTGGTATAGGACAGGTCAGAAATTCAACTATGGGGTAAAACCCCCCTACATTTGGACACTCATATGAGTACTTGGGTGTATAAAGTATCTGAACTTATCCTCGGAAACTACAGTGATTGATGGCAATGTAAAAAAATGGATTAGTTAACTAGGATAGATGGATAAATAGGATAGAGAGATTTTGTTCCCCTTTAAGTCAATAGGAAAACTCCTGCTTTCAGTGGGCACTTTGGGGACTTTTCTGGGCATTTTCCTACCTAGTGGATCTAGACATGCGGCTGTTGCATTAATGTACCATTGAGCCAGGATTCTGCTGCAAGTGATTCTCTTTGAATACTCAAACCTAAGTAATCATAAAACCTATGTCAGTTAGTGCACAGTCCCTCACATTCTTTTAGTTCTCACCCCACATTTAGGACTGAGATGGTTCCATTTCATTGTTACATAGAATATAAAGAGAGGCTTTTCTTAGACATATGCAGGTATTGCAATGTCATTTCTTCTTCCCTTGTGTCTGCCACAGGTGCCTAGCTGTGAATGGGGAGTGCCCTGTGTAATCCATGCAATTCTCCCCATCCCCTGCACAGAAAGAGGAAGAGATAAGGCCAAATTGCTCTCTCTCTCCATGGAAATCACATATCCATTGCAGCCTGCCTGCCTGCCTTGCAGACTGCTCAGCCCCAGGCTAGTACAATACAGCAAGGGGTCATCCTGATATGTCCTCCCATCCTCCAGCCAAGCGAAATGTATTGTCCCATGTGATCCCTTCCACTAGTCTGGGGAGATGTGATAATCCACATCAGCTAGTGGAGGGCTCCAGCAGTCAAGGGAGATCCACCCACCTCAAGAAGCAGAAGGAGCCTATTCTCCCCACCTCCAGCCACCCTCCGATAAGAGGAAAGTGAGGTAAGGGGAGGATTGATTAAGGAAGAGACATGCATGGAATTAATGGATTCTGTAGGATGAGGAAGAGTATGGAATTGATTACACAGGGTATGGGGGCTGAAAAATGTGGAAGGGATGAAGTAGTGGGGTGCAGAGAGGGGCATGAGGAGTGTTTTACTGAAGGGAACAGCACATAGACAGATTGAAAAGGTGGTCCCTTGTTAAAGTATGGACGGTAAGGCAGAAGAAGGTGTGGAAAGGCCATGATAAATCCGGGACTAGGAAGAATTTCAGCCATCTCTGCCAGAATTCCCTCAGTGACTCTGGGGAAGCACACGTGAAACAGGAAGAGCTACATTGCTGCCTCAGTGGGGCTGACTAATATGGAGGGATATTAAGATGAGGATCTACCCTTACTTTGTCCCATCAGCCTGCTAACAGTGCTCTGGGCACAAGTCTAACATAGTTTCCATACCCCTTACCTGTTAGGGTTCACTCGTATGCAGCATAGGTGGGAAAGGCCTTCTATGCCCTCCCCTTGTGCCCTCGTTCACAGTGAACCCCAATCTGTACTTAAGAACACAACAAACCTGCACAGGTGATGCTGATCCTAATGCTGGCTAAATGGAAGGCAGATGGAAGACATTTACTGTTTGATGGTTTGGGAAACCAGATGATTCCTCCACTCAGCATTTCAGGTGTGCTTTGTTCCTTTAAGTAGATTCCTTTGCATGGGCAGGGCCTGCTTAGCTCCTGGTGGAACACATTCTGCGGCATTTCGCCAGCTTTCTTTCATAATGCAGAGGAACAACAAAACAAAACAGAAAAACTGCTTGAAAAAAACCAAAAATAGAAGGCTCAGCAGTGAGATTTACTGCTTGGCTAATAATAAACCTCCCTTCCCAATGATCTGAGTGAAGAAAGCAAGGGTTGAGTGGCTTTATCTTTATTCAGTGCCTTTGTCCTTCTGGGACACTTGAACGTTATTGCATCATTTTCAGTGTCAGGCTTGATAACACACTGATTGTGTTCCTTCTTTTTTTCAATGGCAGCGAACTCCCCTGGTAGCTTGGTCTGTTAATCTAAACTGACTGGCTCACTGCATTAGCCCATGCAACTCCCTTTGGCTTCCTGCTGTAGCACATTAACACAACAAATTAACATTGTAATTGCCTTTTAACTATTTATCAATCTGGAAAAAGAAAGGGAGAAAAAAAAGAAAGAAAAGACCACAGGCTGCACGGATAGCTCAAGACTGCAGCTGTCAATCTGCACTTCCATCTATTTCTATTTAAAGCCAGCCACTAAACTATGCTAATAAATAGCCAACTGCAGGGCACTGCAACTGCCCTACTAATGGACAATACGAACATAGACTTAAACATATCCAGTGCACTCTGCTTACAGGACCTGATCCAAATACCAATGAAGTCAATGGGAATTTTCCATTGACTCCAGTGGGCTTTGAATCAGGTCCATATACAGAGCAGTAGGACATATGCACTTACTAGATATTAACCATGCATTACATTATTACATACATTACCCATATTATAGGGCAAATTAAAACAAGATGCCCAATATAACTGAGTCAATAAAAGATTTAATTCATTATGGTAGAATCATAGTGGCACAGAAGAACAATTCACTGTAGCTTTTAAAATGGTTCATCTGAAAAAAAGCCTTTTTATCAAAATAAATCTGCATTGCATCTGCCAGCCACTTCTCCAGAGCTATTATACGGCAAACAGCAGCATTATCTATACCACTCCTTGGCCTCCCTTTGCTCACTAGGCAGGTAGCCATATTTGATACATGTACAGTCTAAAGGAGGGTTGGCTTGAGTCTTCCTGTAAACTATTTGCTCAAACAGATCATGCAATTAAACAATATGAACATAAATGAAATGGGTTATATTTCTGGAAGCCTTGCTGAAAAGCATTCATGTATGGCTCTGTTCCTTAGAATATGCTAGCAACCTTAGTTGGCCAGTCTACTTTTAGATATCAAAACATTTATACATTATAATGCACCCATCACTATAGTATCTGAATGGCAATTCTTTCTGAGGCTGGCAGAAATGCAGTAGTTGATGGTGTCACAGCTATCGTTCTCTTCTCCTTCACCCAACGTATTTATGAATAGGGAAGATGTAATGTTCTCTTCAACACTTTTGTTCATGATGTGAATTCTCCCATAGACCTCACTAAAGGTGCACTGAGAGAATGAAGTGAACTCTAGCCTTCTTGTGCTTCAACCCACTTCAGCCTGTTCTTTCTAGAGCCAGATGTTGCCAGATGCTCCCGGTGTGGTGTTCTGCTCTGTTCCATGTTGATATCATCGGCTGCATGCGTGTTCCTTCTGTGTGCTGCCCCGGCTCTGCACAGATCCCTGACACAGCAGACCCCGAGAGAAGCCCCAATGACCACCGACTCTAGTAAGGTACGAAGGCACCCAGGCCAGGTTTATCGTCAAATGAAGCACAGTAATAGTTCCCTCTAGACTCTACTCTACAGGACACACTACGAATACGTGCCCCCTGGCAATGGATTCAGCTTAGTCAGTGGCGGGACTTTCCACTGCCCCCTAGGCTGGACAAAGACATCCACTCAGTGGTGCATTCTTATACAGAGGTACAAACAAGTTACACATCACTCCTGACATATTGAGGTGCAACCCCTCTAAGTAGTAAGGTGCCACCTCTCACCTTGTACATGTTGTTTCAAACAAAACAACTCTATCCATCATATTCCCTTTTGGTCCTCTCATTGGGATGGGTCAGCTTGTTCCTTGTTATCTGTGTGGAGTGTACAAGTATGCGAATATTCCAATATCTGGTGTCCAGTACCTTTTAGGTATGTCTCTTTCTTCAGCATCAACCCTTTCCTTACCAGCTTCTGTGGGCAGGGCCTGCTTCTGGCTCACAGCGTAACTTTGCTTTATATTAGCAAAGTCTTGACCATTACTTTAGTTCAGGCCTTAGGCCTCATACCAGGCCTCTGATACCAAGGTTTATATCTCAGGGCCTCCTCTTACTACACCAGAAATCTTACACAGCACTTTAACCTGTAGCAATTGATTGAGCTCCAGGAACAGGATCAGCAGGTCCAAGTGGTATCAATAAAAGAGGGAGGAATGGCATAGGGCAGCCAGATTTCACCTGCATGTTCTCAGAGAAAGGAGTTCTGGGATTTTGTCATGATACATGGACAGAAGGAGCCCAAAGGAGCCACAAAGAGCTTTTTTCCTGAGTTTGGAGCATATTTTTAGCATAATTTTGTTTGGGAGATAGTCGCTGCCCCTTTGTAATGTCACTGACCAGAAACACTGAACATTACATTTTCTTTTTTGTTCAGATACACCCATTAATTATCAGCCTGATGCAAGACATACAGACCACATTCTACCCTACATATAGTCTTAGTGAAATTAGGGTTATGACAAGTCGGCAAGGTAGATACTGGTGTGTTAGCCTCCTTTAGAGATAAGGAAATGGAGCTGCAGAGTAGTTAAAGGCCAGATATTTAAACAAACTATTTTACACTCACAATTTGCAAGTGCAAATAAGCCCCGGCTTATTTTTGTGCCCCTAATTATCTATATCTGCAACTGACATTTAAGTGCCTGATTTTCAGGTACAGCTGGGTGCTTAAAATCAAAATGACTTAAATTCAGCTGCAAATAATGGCAGGTATTAAATCTCACCTCTATTAGTGTGCACTAAATTACAGGGGCAAGAATAGAGTCTTGGTTCAGCCAGGCTGAATGTAAGGTCCTATATTACCAGTCAATGGTCCCTGCAAACACAATATGGCCCCATAGCTTTAGTTTAGGACTGGGATTTATAAAAGTATGGATGAAAATTATGTTTCCGGTTTTATCTTTTCTGCTTAGGACTAAAGAAAGGGGAAAGGGAAGGGGAAGTGACTGTTGATTGCCTAGCTCTTTGTAAAGAAGATGAGAAATCTGTCAGAGAAACATCACTCCTGCCTCAGGCTGGGAACAAACTACTGGGGCCTGCCTAGACCTGAGCCCTTTTAAATGCATCACAACATCCCCACTTTAAGTAATGAGACATTTAGGCTGCCAGGTAAGTAACCTCCGGGATTCCCTAAGACTTTTCTAACAGGATGAGTCATCAGATGCTCTATGACAAATTCAGTTCTTCAGGTCCTTTGCTTCAGTGCAATTACTTTCTTCTTCTACCATCCTATCCTTATAATTGTGTCAGTTCCAGCTGCAACTGTATAAACCATAGAGACAAAACTGAGCCATTTCCCTGTGTATCCAGTCACTAGCTAGTCCACATTGCACCTGATTAAAGTTTTCCCTCCACCTTTGGAGCAAAAAGGATATGATATAGGCATTGGATCATCAGGGGAAACAGCGTTTAAGTATATAAAAACTCCCGTGCTGGGTCAAACTATGGTCCATCTAACCCAGTATTCTGGGTCCAACAGTGGCTCATAAAAGAGCTTCAATGGGAGTGTACAGAACAGAGCAATTTTGCAGCAATCCACCCATCGTCCACTCCCAGCTTTTGGCAGTCAAAGATTTAGGGTTGCCCCAATCATAGGGTTCCATCCCTAGCCATCTTGGCTAATAGCCATTGGACTGCCTGTCCCCATGAACTTATCCAGTTCTTTTTTGAAACCAGTTATACTTTTGGTCATCACACCCACCCCGGCAACAAGTTCCACGGGTTAGTCACACATTGGGTGAAAGTAATTCCTCTTGTTTGTATTAAATCTGCTGCCTAGTAATTTCATTGGGTGGCCCTCTGTTTTTTATACTGCGGGAGAGGATAAATTAGTGCAGCCCTAATCTTTTTAGTCTCCTCTAGTACAGAAACTGTTAATAGACTTTAACTCCAGCTTTGCAAACTAGATGCTAAATCCAAGATGATGACACTGAAGGAAGATGGGATTTCACAAGCAAAATTAGCACTGTGGATATATCACAGACAGTACTGCAGTTCCGGAATTATTCTAGCGTAGGAACTCTACCATAGACCTATTAACCTCCTGTCAGTTATTTTTCTCCACAGGCTCTGCATTGGCAGTGATGATATCCTAGGCTTGGGTGGACTCTTGGCCTAAAGTTTCCAAATCATTTTTTATTTTGCAAGTGCTATCCTAGATATTTCCTGATGCATTTTAATACCACTGAGACAAATATCAGGTAACCAGATGAGTTTACCCCACAACACAGCAGAGCTACATGATGATTCAGTATCATGGTGACAAGACACCAATATCAAAATGCCATGATACAAGGGCTTTGTTCCAGAGGAATAGATGAGAAAGTGACAAACCCAGTCCAGATCATAATCAAATACACTGCTAGCTTTTGCACAAAGTCTAATTGTGAGGTCATGCTGGATGCAATAATGCTAGACATAGCACTTGCTGTGGAAGCTGGCTGTAAGACTTATTCTGAGGAATTTCTGTATCTTTCATTCCACTCTCACATTGTTCAAGACTTTCAAAAGTGATTAATGATTTTGGGTGCCCAGCCAGCTTGCAATTCTATAAAGGAATTTTCAGAAGCTTGTGTCCTCAGCACTTTCTGAAAAATCAGGCTCCCTCACGGTGTCTCAAGTTGGACACCCAAAAATTACTAGTCACACTCGAAATGCTTTGCAGAGGGGTCTAGAAGTTAATCCAATATTCAAGGTGTGGTCACACCAGAACCATCTAGGGAGGGACAAATGCCTGTGTGTCCTGGTACAGGGTGTAACAAATGCCTTCAGTCTTCTCTGTCCCCTGCCATTTAAAGACAATTCAAAGCTAAGTTGGCAAATTAACATGTTCTAAATATGTTTTTCCTGTATTAAATGACAGTCCTCAGTAAAATAGATGATGGTCATTCTGACCCCTGCATTTCTAACATTTGTACATTCCCCCAGGTTCCTTGTGCCTTCCTCCTTTTCCCCCTCCTCGTTCCACCGCTCACACATCTGATGAATAGGATGGTATTTTGTACTCATTAAAATTTCATTTTATTTTTAAACAGACATGCTGCGATTTCAAAGGCTCCCTGGTGAGAAGGGGATTTGCAGCCTGGGGAAGAAAGCGAAAAGGGTGGGAGGGGGGAGAGGTTGGAGGCTGAGTTTGAGAAAGGAGGCATTTAATGAAGTGATTGCAGAAGAAGCTGTCTGCTGGAGATGAGGTTGGCTTGTTACCTGCTCTGCTGTCTGAAAAAAAGCAAAGCTAATAACCTCAATTACAGCCCAACCTCTCCCAGGGCAGATCATGACACCTTTTGTTTATTTGAATCCTCAATATGAAGGAAAAATTGTTTTTCTGTTGCATCAGCATTAGTTGTGCAGATAGCAATGAAGGAAACAGACCTCATTGGAGGAGACAGAAATGCTATCAACAAAGAATCATAATTGCTTCCAAAATGTGCCTTATATTCTGGCATCATTAAGGGCTCTGTTGGGCTCCCAACTGTTTTAATTGAACAGCCTTTCAGTCAATGGGACACCTGGGACTTGTCCAGAAGTGATGCAGTCTTCTCTTTTATAGGGCTCAGTTCTGCATCCCTCACTCCCCTAGACTAGTATTTGCATTTCTATTGACTTCAGTGGGACTGGACACATTCAGAGGACAGGCATTTCACTTCTGGGTGGCTTGCTCAAGTGAATGATACTTGCATGAGTAATGAGTCTTTGGCTTTTCAAGCTTGTGGCCAGTTTGAAACTATTCTGTAATCATTTATCAATATCCTACCTTGGCCTGGTTACTGAGATATTTACTGTCTGAATATACTAGTTTAGCTCTATATGAGGCTGCCAGAAAAAAAAACATACCAGGAAGGAAGAAAATGGTTCAGGGTAGGCACCCCGCAGCAAACACATGACAGTTGTTCAGGGACAAGGCCAGAACTATTAGCTTTGATATTTCTGCCTTCTCTCCAGCCAGTAGTTTGGACCAGGATAGAGTGAGGCCCATGAACACAGAAGAACAAGAAAACTCTGGGAGGACTGAAAGGAACCTATCTCAAGAGAGGCACTAGTTGTTTGGTGGAACCAGACACAGGGCCCCGCTAGGGTGTCTTCAGGCCTGCCTAGGTCACCATTATGGGATGATAAGACTTTAGGTAAGATAAATGTGGGTAGACTGTCTAGTGTTTTACAGGTTTCGGAGTAGTAGCCGTGTTAGTCTGTATCCACAAAAAGAACAGGAGTACTTGTGGCACCTTAGAGACTAACAAATTTATTTGAGCATAAGCTTTCGTGCGCTACAGCCCACTTCTTCGGATGCATAGAATGGAACATATATTGAGGAGATATATATACATATACAGAGAGCATGAAAAGATGGGTAAAAGCAGCAGAGAATCCTGTGGCACCTTATAGACTAACAGACGTTTTGGAGCGTGAGCTTTCGTGGGTGAATACCCACTTCGTCAGACGCAGGTAGTGGAAATTTCCAGGGGCAGGTATATATATGCCAGCAGCAAGCTAGAGATATACGAGTTTAGTTCAGTAAGGGAGGGTAGGCCCTGTTCAGGCAGTAGAGGTGTGAAAACCAAGGGAGGAGAAACTGGTTCTAGTAATTGGCAAGCCATTCACAGTCCTTTTTGAGTTCCAGAGCTGAATCTGTCAAAATTTGCAAATGAACTGAAGCTCAGCAGTTTTCTTTGAAGTCTGGTCCTGAAGTTTTTTTGCTGCAGGATGCCACCTTAAGGTCTGCTATAGGTGGCCAGGGAGGTTGAATGTGCTCTCCACAGGTTTTTGATATTGCCATTCTGATATCTGATTTGTGTGCATTTATCCTTTCCGTAGTGGATGTCCAGTTTGCCGATGTACAAGCAGAGGGGCATTGCTGGCATCTGATGGCGTATAATTACCATTGGTGGACGTGGCAGGTGAATGAACCAGTGAGGTATGGCTGAATCTGGTTTTTTAGGTCTAGATGGTGTCGCGGTGTAGATATGTGGGGCAGAGTTGGCATCGAGGTTTGTGCATGGATTGGCTCTGAGCTAGAGGTTATCTATGGTACGGTGTGCAGTTGCTAGGTGAGAAACGTTTCAGGTTGGCAGGTTTCTGTGGGCAAGGAATTGGCCTGCCACCAAGAGATCCGTGGAAAGTGTGGGATCATTGTCCAGGATGGGTGTAGATCCCTGATGATGCTTGGAGGGTTTTTAGCTGGGGCTGTAAGTGAATGGCAAGGTGGAGTCCTGTTGGTTTCTTTCTTGGGTTTTGTCTTGCAATGATCATTGCAATGTCTTGCAATGATCCACACTTTCACGGATCTGGTGGCAGGCCCAATCCTTGCCCACAGACAGCTGCCAACCTGAAACGTATTCTCACCACAACTGGCAACACCGTACCAGTAGTAACTCTAGTCCGGAACAATCCAATGCAATCAAACTCGATGCCAACTCTGCCCACTATTAACTATCTACATTCGCATCATAGGACTAACCAGATCACCATAAGCCATCACTGGTTCATTACCTGCCACGCCACCAATGTAAATTATACGCCATCATATTGCCAGCAATGCCCCTCTGCTAATGTACATCGGCCAAAACTGGACAGTCACTACGAAAAGGTAATGGACACAAATCAGATACAGGAATGGCCATATACAAAAACCTGTAAGAGCACTTCAACCTCCCTGGCCACACTATAGCAGTACCTAGGTGGCTATCCTGCAGCAAAAAAACTCAGACCAGACTTCAAAGGGAGAAATGCTGAGCTTCGTTCATTTGCAAATTTGAACTATCGCTCTGGACTCAACAAAGACTTGTGAATGCTTGCCAATGGCGTGGATACGGGTGGTCAAGATACCGACAGTCTTCCTCCCCTGGTTTTCACACCTCTACTGCTAGAACAGGGCCTCACCCGCCCTGACTGAACTAACCTCATCGTTATCTCTAGCTGCTTGCTAGCAATATCAGTACCTGCCCCTGAAATTTCCACACTGCGTCTGACGAGTGGGTATTACCACGAAACTACGCTCCAAAACGTCTGTTAGTCTATAAGGTGCCACAGGATTCTCTGCTGCTTTTACAGATCCAGACTAACACGGCTACCCCTCTGATACTTGAAAAGATGGGAGTTCTCTTAGAGTTTTACAGTCCTTTTTTCCTCTAGCAGTGGGAACAAACACAGTTTAAAATAAACAATACTTTTGTTTTAAAAAGGCTTCCTGGTCATTGTCCACCATTGGTCACAGACAGCCAACATGAAGAACCACAGGTGCCCAAACTCAGTCGAACACGACTGATCATAATGGTTGATACATAGGGTGCAGTAGCTCAGTGCCTGCTCTAAGTGGGAGAATTGTCCTATTCCACCCAGAGACAGATAAAGGCAACAGGCCTAAGACTTAAGTGAGGGGGGTTCCCTTAGAGAGACCAGAAAGGAGGAAGCAATGCAGCTGCCCTGTAACTCTGACAAAGCTGCCATGAAGTACATTAGAAAAGTGGTCATGGTCACATGCCCTTGCTGTAAAGTATAAACCACTGGGCTTATCAAGTGCTGGGAAATTCTAGCTGTAATTATTCAGTCACAAGCAAATACAAGAACGTTGCTAACTGTTTGAAATTTAAACACACTCTAGATAATCTGTTCTTCCCTAACCCTCCATGTGGGCGGGTGACGTTCTGTGGCCTGCATTGTGCAGGAGGTCAGACTAGATGATCATAATGGTCCCTTCTGACCTTAAAGTCTATGATTCTATGTTTTCCCTGTGCCCATCACACCAAAGCAGACATGCCATTACACATGGGTTTCCCAATATTGCTCTGAGTTAACTAAGTTTACTGTTTAAACTTCAGTAGGGGAAACCTTGTATTAATATAACTGGGGGCAGGTTTTCATAATCACCAACAAAACAGGGGCAGCTATAGTAGATAGTGAGACCTAGTAACGCAAGTGCCAGAAGTCAAGAGAAACACACATCCTATATGCACACATTCACATGAATATCATCACTGAGCCAAAAATCTGGCCCATGTACACCTGTGTAAAGTCTGAAGGAAATATTGAACTACTGCAGATTCACAGTGACAGAGTGTAGGGGATGGGAATACACACACACACACACAGTGTTTCTCCCTTGTATCACTCAATAGAAATGTAAAATGCAACCTATTGCTTGACATTCTGAATAATGTCAAAGTCCATATTGTTATGTAACAGGTTACCGGACTGTGTTAAATTACACTTACACAGATCAATCAAAACCTTTTGCTCCCTGCATGGCACAAGTGGGCTGAAGTTACTCTGTCGATACATTTCACACATGAAAAACCCAGGACGTAATAAACAATCTAGCAGTTCAAGTTAGATATCCTTGCCTCGGGCTAGGAGTCAGAAATCTTTTCTTTGCAAAGGAAGCTTTGCAAGTTAACCTTTGTCCAATTTCACACATGATTGGCTTGTAGCAGAAACAATCAGAGGAAGGGTTATTAAAAAAAAAAAAAAAAAAAAAAGAGGAGGTTATTGCCTCTTTGGGCTTGTTTGTTTGTATCAGGTGCAAGACAACTGAGTAGTCAACAAGGTATGAAAGGGCAAAGGGACAGATGCTTGGAATACCCAGTCCAAAAACAAAAATCCCAGTCACGAGGCAAAATCTCATCATGGGAAGATTTTGAACTGTCCCCTCTTCTGGAAAACTGATCTTCATTCATGGGGATCGCATCAACAATTTGCCAAGAGCCCTAGGGGAAAATGTAATTTCCACAAAATGGAGCAGATTGCAGCCTCCTTTTCTTCACTGTGGAATTGTAGCCTGCACAAACTACAGATCCCAGCATGCAGTACGTAGATCAAGACAGTGCATTGCTTGCTGAAGCCTGTAGTCTCAAGGGGCACCACCAGATCCAAAATCAAAATATTGGCCATATCTCTGGGGGCAGTGGCAGCTCTTCCCAGAGCTTGTTTGCTCATTTTCTTTGCCCAGAGATCATGGCCCATGTGTTGATGTAACTGTGCATGCACTTTTGTGCACACCCTGATTACATGTGCACATCTAAATGAGAGCATTGTGCACACAACCCCTGGCCTGTGCATGCCTAAGAGCACAAGCACTTAGCCATACATTTCTTAGAAAATATGGGCCTGGTCATCCTTTCTGAGAATGCTACCTTGAGAATGCAGCCTGGACTTGATGAAAGGCTGCTGGCATTCTCTTGCACTACTCTCAGCCCTTGCTAGTATCTTCCTCAGCTCTTAAATACCAGTGCACTAAGAACTGCAGATAGACCATCCTTAGATTTCTTTAGGCATAGCTATGGGTCAAGCACAAGTGGCAGCATACTGTTTGAAGGCTAGCGGACCAATCATGCAAGCTACTAAATACTATAGTGCAAATTGTCCTTCTACTGCTGTCAGTGGGAGATCTGTCCTTAAAAATAATTTTCCATTCCACTAACATACAGAAGCTGTATTATTACACTTTAATTAAAACATGGTAGCATTTAATTTAAGACAAGTTCAGCTGGATGTCAACCCAGAGAGGCAGTGATCACTTAAAATCTGTGCTTCGGTTTTCTGGCGTTAGCAAAATTATGGCCATAAATTAAGGAGAAAGGATGATCTGTTTCCTTTGTTAGCGAGAACAGTTTTGCAAAAAAAAGAGAAAGAAAAAAAGAAGGAACAGGCCTGTAGCATGGATGTTGTGGATGTTTCTCAGAGGCCTGTGGACTCCGAGCTGATTAGTAATTGACAATGACCTTTCTGTGTCCTGGAAAGATAAGCCTGGAGCTGAACACTACAGGCAGCTGATAGCAGCTATTCCCACAGCAGGGCACTAGGGCTCTGAAGAGAGGTGGAATAGGCAAGACTTCCAACTCCTGTCAGAAGAGTGGGAAAACTGAGTGCTACAAGGATATGGGGAAATGAGCATTACAAAGGGTTTGAGTCAAACAAATAGAAGAAGTTGAATTAAAATTCTTCTTGTCCTGCAGGAACAGAGTTCTTTCTGATTCAGAAAGAAAGCAGTTTTGTTTAATTCTATACACTCAAGAGACTAATTCAAAATCATTTAAGTTTGCTAAATGACAACAGCAGACTTAATTTATTGCATCATTTACCAAGAGGCAAGGAAATGAAAAGTTGAGGACTTCTATAAATCTTATGCAAAATGATAGAATTGTAGAGCCATAGGGTTAGAAGGAACGGCAAGGGTCATCTAGTCTAACCCCCAAATACATTTTATTAGGTATACAGGAATGCATATTTCATTACAACAAAACACCCTTATCTCTGACTTGTGGAGGGGATTTTTATGTAAAAATTAATAATTTTGTTTGTACAAGACAAATAGGAACGATTATCAGATAATAAATATTTGATCGACCAACAGTAGAAGTTGTCCTTAGAGAACTTGCTCTTGAGAATGATTTTGTTTATATATTTTAATGTAGTATTAATTCAGGGTAATATTAAGCATTTAGATGGACCCGTGTTTGAGGCTGACCATCAAGGAAGACACTGTGGAGCCATTACTCACAACAAGTAGTTCCACTGAAGCTACTGTCTTGGTAAGTGCTCACCAGGGTGAGAAGGTCATACCTATATCTTTTTTAGGTCCCCCCCCCAAAGATTTATTTATATTACATTAGAGCCCAGAGGCCCCAAATGAGATTGGTTTCCATTATGCTAGGCACTGTGCAGACACAGTGAGAGAGAGATTCCTTGTCACAAATATGTTACAATCTAAATACACAAGGCAGCCCAAGGGGGGATTACTATCCCTTTTTACACGAGGGACAGCCCTACAGAGAGATTCTTGCCCACGGTCATACAGGGAGTCTGTGGTAGAACCAGGAATTTAACCCAGCTTTCCCAAGCCACAGTCCAGTCCCATAACCACTAAACAGTCTTTTCTGTATTTTGAGATTGCTGATGGAAGGATTGTATTTACTTCTGGTCTAAAGTTACAATCCTCCAGACATTCTCCCCAATTTTAGAATCAGATCTTTGAGGTTTGGCTCTATTTTAGATTTTTGTTCCTCTCTCTCTCTCTCTCTCTCTCTCACACACACACACACACACACACACACACAAACAATTTTTTGACTCTGTGTTTCTGGGCTCTGGCTAGGAATCAAAGTGCCAAAATTCCTTAGTAAAGATTATGCTCACAGAATTTCTGGCTGACAGCAGAAGTGCCAGACTCCTCCCAAGAAATCCCATTTTCATGAATTTTTTTCAGTCTAGTTATTCAGGCTCGAGTGATTCAAATAATATGGAGAAGCTTCTGATAAGCATCAGAATGTATGGATTCTATTCTGACCCAAACCCATGTTCTGAACCCTTGTCCATCATTAGCAGGGAGCAGAGACAGCAATTCCACTAGGGTCCTAATGCTGCAAGATGCTGCAAGCCACCTCTGAGGTATTTACTACCCAATGATTTAAAAGGGAATTGAGAGTGTTCAGCATTTTACAAGCTCAGTCCCCAAATAAGCTGGCACAGGACAAGCTTAAGATCTCAGAGAGCTTCAGTTTCATTTCTGTGTAGCAACACTACTGACTGCAGTATGAGGACTAAGCCAACACAAGACCAGCAGCAGTCACTGCTCAGTCTTTCACTGCCCAACTCTAGCACACATACTCCTCGGTGACTCTCTTTCCCTCATGCATTATCTTTAATCACACACATAATGGAGGTTCAATTTGAGCCCTCAGCTGCATTTGCTTCCTCATTATTCAAAGTGCTGTAATTTTCTCTGTAATAAACAATTTTCCCCTGCTCTTTTTTGCATTGTTCTTGCCTGGAAGTTCAAAGAGAGGCTGTTTAGTTTTTGTATTGTTACACCGGAGCCCTGGGCTGGTAATGAAGATAAAAACCCAGGGCTCTTTGCACGAGGCTATGAAAAGAGTGAAAGCTTTCTTTGTTCTCTGTCAGACAGCACCCTGGAAATGATTACCATCATTTGCAGCCATTTGCTGACACCATTTTCGATCCCTAGCCCCCATTCCACCTTAGAGGGCCGCTCCATTGTGTACACTGGCTGGTACTTATGATGCCCAACCTTCTCTTCAACACCCACCGTAGTCCTATTTCCTCTCAGGTTCAGACTGGAGCCTGATCTCTGGGACACCATGAATGGGGGGACAGTCTCAGATCCTGGGCTTCAGTCCAAGCATCTACAGAGCAACTTTTAGCCTGACATCCCAGGCTCTGAAAGTTGGAGTCAGCTAATGTGGGCCAGCTGTAGCTGTCCATTGGTCTTTTATTTCAGTGTAGACATACCTTTAGAGAGCTGGTGACCAGGAAGAGGTGGGCAGAGTGCGTAAAGCTCCCTATTTACTGGGAGTAGAATGGGGCTTGCATCTGGACCTGGGGAAGGGTCTCAAAGAGCATAGAAAGAGGAGGGACACAGGGAAGAGAGGGAGGGTCACTGGAGGAGAAGGGAGAGAAGAACAAAAACAGCACTGAATTAACTCACATCCAGCCCACTCCCCGCCACATAAGGTGACCAGACGGCAAGTGTGAAAAATCGGGACAAAGGGTCAGGGGTAATAGGCGCCTATAGAAGAAAATGCCCCAAATATCGGGACTGTCCCTATAAAACAGGGACATCTGGACACCTACATTAGAATCCCAAGGGGGTGGATATATTCAGCCTTTGCCTCCAAAGGTTAATACCAAGCAACACAAATGAATTGCTGGGGTCCTTGCACCAACTAGCAGCTCACTAGCTATGTCCACCCCCTCTTTGAGCAGGACCAAAGGAGTAGATGTCTCTCTACCAGATCTCCCCATCTGGCAATAGGCAGAGGACCCAGAGGTGGAGGTAAAGTGACTGCTTAACTTCACCTCAGGTAGCAGGACCAGAGGGAAGGTAGCTCCAAGCCTATTATCTCTTCTGGCTTTGGGGCCCACCACTTGCTTGGGTCCCTGTACATAATAAGGCCAGCCCTGTAACAAACAAAGATACACAAAGTAATTAATAGCACTTACGATTTCTGTGCCTTAACAATATGAGGAGAAAGAATGTTTCAGGCAATATGAATCTGACTTAGGGCTAGAGCTGCAAGGTCCTGAGCTGCACCATGTGGTGCTAAGCACCTTCAACTCCAACCAACTTCCATGGGAGAGGAGGGTGCATAGCACCTCATGGAGTGCTCAGAACTACAGCTGGTTGGAAAACAATTTCTCTCTCTCTCTCTCTCTCTCACACACACACACACGAAATAAAAAACCCAAACTATTTTCTGTAAAACAATATGAATTTTCACTGAAAAAACTAAAACTGTAATCTTTCTATTTGAAACCAATTTTTTTTTTGTTTTTGTTGAATGCAAAAATTTAACCACAAAAAGGTCCATTTTCTGATGAAGTAGCTTCTTGAAGAAATTTCAACATGCTTTATTCAGGGATCAGAGGGAAGGTCCTCTCATGGTTCAGTAACTAGTTAAAAAGATAGGAAACAAATGGTAGGAATAAACGGTCAGTTTTCATAATGGAAAGTGATAACTCGTGAAGTTCCCCAAAGATGTTTACTGGGACCTTAGCTGTTCAACATTCACAACTGATCTGGAAAAGTGGGTGGCCAGTGAGGTGGCAAAGTTTGCTGACAATACAAAATTACTCAAGATAGTTCAGTCCAAAGCTGACAGGGAAGAATTGCAAAAGGATCTAACAAAACTGGGTGTATTGGGCAACAAAAAGACAGATGAAATTCAATGTTGATAATTGTAAAGTGATGCACCTGTGAAAACATAATCCCAATGATACATACAAAATGATGGGGTCTACAATAGCTGTCACCACTCAAGAAAGATCTTGGTGTCATTGTGGTTAGTTCTCTGAAAACATCTGCTTAACATGCAACAGCAGTCAAAAAAGCTAACAGAATGTTAGAAACCATTAGGAAAGGGATAGATTAAAAGACAGAAAATATCATAATGTCACTATATAAATCCATGGTATGCCCATATATTGAATACTGCATGCATTTCTGGTCCTATCTCAAAACAGAGATTAGAATTGGAAAATGTATAAAGAAGGGTAACAAAAATGATTAGGGGTATGGAACAGCATCCATATGAAGAGAGATTTAAAAGGCACTGTTCATTTTAGAAAAGAGAAAGACAGCTAAGGGGGGATATGATAGACATCCATAAAATCATGAATGGTGTGGAGAAAACATATTATTTACCCCTTCACATAACACAAGAACCAGAGGTCACTCAATAAAATTAACAGGCAGCAGGTTTAAAACAAACATAAGGAAGTTGTAGCGAGGCAGTGTGGCTCCCCTGCATAGATTTCCGGAAGGTCAATGCTATATCACGCTTCGACGCCTACCCGATGCCCCGCGTAGATGAGCTGCTGGACCACCTCAGGGAGGCCCAGTTTATTACTACTCTAGACCTTAGCAAGGGCTACTGGCAAATCCCGCTCAAGGAGGCCTCCAAAGAGAAGACTGCCTTTGCCACCCCCTCGGGACTCTATCAATTCACTCGGATGCCCTTCGGTCTCCATGGGGCCCCTGCAACCTTTCAGCAGCTCATGGATCATCTCTTACACCCGCATCAGGAGTATGCCGCTGCGTACCTAGATGACGTAGTGATTTATAGCTGCTGCTGGGAAGACTATCTAAACCAGGTCGCTGCGGTCCTAAGAACCCTGCGGCAAGCGGGGTTGATGGCTAACCCCAAGAAGTGCCATATAGCCTGGTAGGAGACCACCTACCTCGGCTATACCATGGGGCGAGGACGAGTAAAACCCCTCTTAGGGAAGGTACAAGCCCTCGCGGAGTGCCCAACGCCAACAACAAAATGGCAGGTGCGATGATTCCTAGGCCTCGTGGGGTACTACCGGCGGTTCATCCCGCAGTTTGTGTCCATTCCAGCACCCCTAACCGGGCTGCTAACTAAGAATAGCCCCCGACAGATATGGTGGACCCCTGAGTGCGAGATTGCCTTCAGGACACTCCAGGACCGCTTGTGTCGGAAACCAGTCCTGTATAGTCCCGATTTCGACAAACCGTTCATCCTCCAAACAGATGCGTCCGAAGTGGCCTAGGGGCAGTCCTATCTCAGGAAGGAGAAGGAGGAGATCACCCGGTACTGTACCTGAGCCAAAAACTATTCCCCCGTGAGCGGAATTATGCTGTGATCGAAAAGGAATCCCTCGCTGTGAAGTGGGCCTACGAAGCCCTTCGGTTCTTCCTCCTGGGTGCCCCATTCACACTCGTCATGGACCATGCCCCCCTTCAGTGGCTAATGCGCATGAAGGACAACAACGCCCGCATCATGTGCTGGTACTTGGCCTTGCAGCCCTATGCGCTTACCATCCAGCATCGGGCAGGCAAGGACCATGCCAAAGCAGACTTCCTATCCCACCTCGAGGATTTGGAAAAGCCTGGCCCCAACAGGCGGAAGCCAGACTTTTGGGGGGGCATGTAGCGAGGTGCTGTGGCTCCCCTCCTCCCCAGGGAGGGTCGAGCCCCGTCAGCCACCTAAGGGGGCGTGGCCACAGAGCAGTGAGCCCGCCCCTCAGAGGGTTAGGAGGCGACCCGGAAGTATAAAAGCCGGCCGTCAGCACTCAGTTGGAGCTCAGCCGCTGTCGGGAGCAGACCTGCCAGAGGGTGCTCGTGACTGGGACACTGCTGAGGCCCAGGCCCTGTGCCCTGACTGGCCGGAGCTTCCCCATGCCCACTACGATGAGGAGCTGCCAGAGCTTCCCCGTGCCCGCTACGACGAGGAGCTGCCAGAGCCACCCCGTCCCTGCTGCTACCCCAAGGAACCCCCAGTCCCGGCCTGGCCGGACTTCCCCTACCGCCCAGCCCTGGCCGGGAGGAGCCCATGCTACTAGACTTCCCAGGGGCTGACGTCACAGGTCAGGTGAAGCCAGAGGGGGAGATTGGAAGTAGCCCGGGGGCAGCTGACTCCAGTCAGGCTGCGAGTATAACTGAATCCATGTCAGTGTGTTGCGGTCAGGACCCCACTGACCGTCAGCGGTGATAGCTGCTACTAGGGACCCCGGGCTGGAACACAGTGGAGTGGGTGAGCCTGTGTTCCCCCTGCCACCTGTACCCAGGTGGCAGAATCCCCCTCTCCCTGGCCTAAGGAGGCCATTTAGTCTACTGGTGACTGCTCAACCCTGAGCCACGAGGGACTGAGTTATTGTAACTGTGTGTTTGGTGCCCCGCCTGCACAAAGGGCTGGGCCCCCTTTAACTGTGTCACTGCTCGGTCCTGCCTAAAGGGCCCGAGCTGCCTGAACTGGTAACTGCTCAACCCTGAGCCACGAGGGACTGAGCTATTGTAACTGTGTGTTTGGTGCCCCGCCCGAACCAAGGGCCCGAGCCGCCTGAACTGTTGACTGCTCAACCCCGAGTCACGAGGACCTAAGCCTCTATAACTTTGTATTCATTGCCCCCCCCATAGCAGAAGGCCGAAGCCCAAGCGACTGTGCAGCGGCGCTCAGCCCTGAAGACAGAGGCTGCCTCAGATGACGTGTCGAGACCGGTGTGGCTCCCCTCCTCCCCAGGTAGGGTCGAGCCCCGTCCATGCACCTTTACAGAAGTACTTCACACAATGCACAGTCAGCCAGTGGAATTTGTTGCCAGGAGAGGTTGTGAAGGCCAAAAGTATAAATGGATTCAAAAAATAAATAAGTTTATGGAGGATAGGTCCATCAGTGGCTATTAGCCAGGATGGTCAGGAATGTAATCCCATGCTCTGGGCATCTCTAAACCTCTGACTGCCAGAGGCTGGGATTGGACAAGGGGATAGATCACTTCATAATTGCCCTGTTCTGTTCCTTCCCTCTGAAGCATCTGGCCACTGTCAGAAGATAAGATACTGGGCTAGACTGTAGCCCAGTGAGCTAGCTTACCTTTATTATATTCACTGCTTTGCATTATATTCAGCAATAATGCAAGAAACCTACAGGCCTGTAAGATATTAGCTTCAGCAAGTTAAGGCTTAAGGCCTATGAACTTTGAACAGATGAACTTTGCACACAAACGGCCCAACAGAAAACCAAGTATTTGGGGAGCTGAAAATGAGTTTAAAGGGAAATTCTGACCATGGGTACAAGTCAGCCACAGAAGTGTCCTGGCAATGAACTGAACTACATAACAGGTACATGAGATACATCTGAGGCTAGCCTGTTTCCTTGCCTATATACCTTTTCTAATTTTCTTACGGGTTTGCTTATTTGTTTCATTATAATAGGTTTATATTAGAGCAGGGGTCGGCAACCTTTCAGAAGTGGTGTGCCAAGTCTTCATTTATTCACTCTAAATTAAGGTGCCAGTAATACATGTTAAACTTTTTAGAAGGTCTCTTTCTAGAAGTCTATAATATATAACTAAACTATTGTTGTATGTAAAGTAAATAAGGTTTCAGAATGTTTAAGAAGCTTCATGTAAAATTAAGTTAAAATGCAGAGCCCCTTGGACTGGTGGCCAGGACCCAGGCAGTGTGAGTGCCACTGAAAATCAGCTCGTGTGCCACCTTCGGCACTTGTGCCATAGGTTGCCTACCCCTGTATTAGAGTATATTTTGGCTGTAAACTAGGGGACTTACAGGCCACATCCTGTATGTTGAGCAAAGGCAAAGTTAGCATATATATGTTTGGGACCTAGACAGATGGTAATGAGTTAAAGCGTAAGGTCCATGTATAGATGCAACATTTAACATAGAGGATGTGTTGAAGTAGGTTGGCACAGGGGCTTCCTAAGTTCATACCCTTTTAAACTTAACAGGTACACCACAACTTGGAAAAACCCGAAATAACTGGTTAGGACAGAAATAACAAATGTGATACCTAACGACAAAAGGGCCATGGTAACAAATTGATGTATATGATAAGTGGAAATCATTGATATACTAACGTATAGGAAAAAGACACTCCAACATTAGTAAGGTGAGGAAATACAAATAAGGGAAATGGGGAAAAAAAAAACCTATTGAATATGCATCGAACATAACGGTGTCAGCAAAGCATATTATAAAAGTGGCATCACAGCCTAGGGGCAGTAGGAAAGGGAGATGTAGTCCTTGGAAGGTGCCAGAATGATGGCCACTGGTGATGATGGGGAAGGTGATGGTGATGAAGAAGATGGTGGCTAACATTTCAGGTTGTTCTACAGGAGATGGTGTGAGTATATGGATGTGTAGATGTATGTTCTGTAGTATCTCTATCTACCTTACTGAGTGCGAGTGTTTGTGACTGTGCTAAATGTATTAAAAAACTATATTTGTAAATATAAAAGAGTTCCTATAGTGAGAGTGTTGCAACTGCGCACATTGGGGTTCCCATCTATATCATAATTTAAATATTAAACTATGTCGTGGAAAAGACCACCACTCTATTGAATTTGAATCAGATAGCCTGAGGCAACCTTTATTGTTATAACAAGAACACAGGTGTACACAGGGAGAGACGGCATAGTCTTATGCAAAAGGTAGACCGCTCTGTCCCTTACAAATTTCCCCAAGCTTATAAAGGTTAAAACCACAAAACGTCATACTGATTACACAAGTTATTTGCCTTTTTTGATCATTAATATTGCAAATCAGCAGGTTATTTACTGTAAGTTCAGTTTGGGGTATTTCCAGTTATAATTATGCTGACTGTCTTATGACCCCTTGATACATATTGCAAAAGTCATTAAAATATTGCATATCAGCAAGCTAGTCAAACATATTTCACATGTTCTGGCAGTGATTGAGCTGGTTCTTTTGATAACTCCTCCTTGGAGTTTCCCTTAAGCAAGCATTGTCCATTATATATACTGCATAAGCCAAAGCTGGCACTCGAGGGGGGCCCTTGTCCCCCCTCCTAGTTCCTCTTTTGTCAGTGTTCCATACCCCATTTCCTTATGCTTAGTTTCTTTACACCCAGTGCCTGACATGTTTGCTAAGCAAGTCTATTTGAAAACTAAAACCACGGCTTTTACTTAACAATTATTTGGCCCCATTAAGCTTAGATCAAGTATAGGGCCTGCATATGTGAATCTATAAACTAATAAAGCCAAAGCATTGCTTGTTACAATATATTCTGTTAGAATTACAGATGCCTGTATCAATGTCAGGGCTCTGCAGCAGGGTACCGTTCGTTTGTTATTTCAATCAGGACCCTGGTGCAGCATCCGTGACAGTGACAGCAAACTCTTAAAGGCAGTGGTGGCTAGACAGGGCTCTATATGGATGGTTGCAAAGCTTTGTTTAACAAGGGTTATGGTCCCTCACAACTATTAAATTTAAACAAATTTAACTGGGCCTGATCTTAGGGCAAGAACCTTTCAACCCTCAAAGTGATAACTAGGGATTCTTAAGTAATCAATATAATTAATACATAATCTAAAGATCAGGCAACAAGATGAACCATTGGTCTGACCCATTACAGCCATTCTTATGTTCACCAGACAAAATCAAGCCCATAGTGCATCTGATTATAGTGCTGCTTTAGGGAGAATGACAAGGGTATAAATAGTCTCAGTTGCTCAAAAATGCAAAGTTAATCCATCCGATAGTAAATACACAGTTTTTTCTTAATTGACTCTTTACCTGTGCCTGTGTTGATCCAGGCACCACAATAATGTGTCAGCTTAGGAGAGGGAAAGGTCTGTTCCTCCCAAAGGGTATCTGAGCTAACATTTCATAAATTACATTTCTGTTTTCTGCTGATACTTTCATTTCATTCAAAGGTCATTTTTTAAAACCAAAAGAATGTGGTGGAAACAGCTTGTTTCTGAATGCTTGAAGTTTACAGTCACTCCTTTAGCGATGAGGAGAATTATAAAACTTTATTATGATTATTGATGTATATAGCAGTCAGTGCACAGATAGGGGCGGATTTTCAGTCCCTGAGGGGCATGCAAAACTGGGGAAGCGTAAGTCATTGGTCTCTACACGCATACACAGCTACCTAGCTATCAGGCAGGTAGGCTAACATTTCAAAACATAGGTGCCTGAAGTTATGCATAAATATGGATTTAGAACTATGTAGATGGCTCTCCTGCCGCTATCCTGGTGAACTGAGAGGACAGCAGGCTAAGATTACTCCAAGACTATTGCAAATTCCACCCTATAGAGGAAGAAGCACCACACTGACCATGCAGGAAGACAAAGGTGACCCAGAATATCTAGATTGGTCTATGACCCTAGTATCAATTAATGTCTTCTCTACGGTGACACCAACTATCTGAAACCATCAAAGCCCGAGCTTATCTAAGAAGCACCCGGTTGAAGAGTACATTATAGAGAGTTGTCATTTTTGCACCTACTTCTGAACAGCCTTGGATGAGAGATCAGTGAATTTTTATTAACTTGTAAAGTAAATTAACCAAAGATATTGTTACTCTGGCTGTTACCATAACTAAACTGAGGGCATGTCTACGCTACAGGATATTAAGAGCCCTTTATATAGAAGTAAAGGGCTTCGTTGTATGGACGGGTGCAGGGTTAATTCAGTTTAAGGCTGCTAAATTCGAGATAAACTCGTAGTGTAAACCAGGTCTGAGAAGGTTTGCATGGCCATGGTCTCAGAGGCTTAATATTAATTAAATAGCAGATTTAAGGTCATCACTCATATCCACAGCTGTGAATTATTGCTTGATGATATTACACTTTTTATTTGCTTGCTGCCTTTGATTGATTATTTGCATTTACTGGGTTATAATGTGCCATATATAGCTTCTGGAATGGAGCTGCTGTTTTGATTCTAACTACATTACATTCTCTGGGCACATGATTGATTGGATCTTCTGAGCTTGCCATAAATACTAGCCCATCTCTGCTAGCCTGATATGTATCTATAGCCATATTCACTCATCAGTGTATCCTGTATTCAATCATCCCTGTATTCATTTCTCCTGATATTATTATTAGCCTCAGGGAAGTTGTTTCATAGGCTATTTAGTTTGAATTAAGCATGTACGTCAGTTATTTCTTGGTCTTGATAGCACATAGATAGGATTCAAGCCTGGATCCAGCCATTTAACTAGTTTTGATCTTCCATGCTCCATAGCTAAGTGTCTATATTATTATTAAAATAGGTGTTAGACGCTTCAGAAAAAGACCTCACATAATTCCAGACATACTTTTATTAGAGAGGCTTTGAAATCGAGCCTGTTATTCATCTGATTCTGTAATTTCTGAAGACTTCCCCATTTAGTCAGATATCGTATGAACAGGAAAACAAATTTTTACCAAAAGTCTCTAGTCCCTAACCCAAAATAATGACTGGTTTTTATTCTTTAGGCCAGATTCTGTCATTTAGTGTTTGCCTATACAAACTGTATTTACTCCTGATTTATACCAATGCAAGGTCTGTTCTGCATACAAACATGGACTGAAATAACCAATGGTGTGAATTAAAAGCAATTTAGTAACCTGGTTGCAACTTCTGAATGGACACTCTTACTTGAGTGTCCTATTTTGATTTTGCTTCCAGCTTAAATAAAATTGAGAAGCAACACACAGACCTGCACCTAAACTTCTGAATGAAGAGCAATTTAATTATTTCAGTGCACGTCTATATGCAGATCAGATCTGACACTGATGTAAATCAGGACTGAATACACTGAAGTCAACAAAACTAGATTAAGGGCAAGATGAGTCATACCCTACGTATTACACTAGTCTGTTACTGCCCAAGTTCCCCCATGTACTATACTCAGATTCCTGTTTTTCTAGATTATGTCCTCGAGTTGTTGAATCCTTTGCAGTCCATACCTATCTTTATGCCAGTAAAGTTTGCATCCATAGCAATTTTTCTCCACAGTTAGTTGAAATACACAGCCTAAAGATGGGCCTGAGCTATCTTCTTCCCGCAATAAAACTCATATGCTTTTCCTTCAGATTAATGTGCTGCCACTTTGTTCATATACAGCCTTTACATTAACTTTCAGCTAAAGTTTTCCGAGGTTCTGACGAGTCTGGGTAACCTTTTTCCAGCTTACTGCATGTTTGTTTTTTTCCACATTCCGAAGCATCCAGACCAGAAGCAGAAACACCAAATCAAGAACATACCAGTAGCCCATCTAGTCTGGTATCCTGTTTCCAACTGTGGCTAGTACTAGAATCTTCAGCAGAAGATCTAAAGCATCCAAAATGGACCTCATGAAAGGTGATGCTAATGGCATTGGTAGCCCAAGTTAAACCAGGAAGTGCCAAAACTTACTTAAGAAAAGCTGTTCTGAGATTCTTATTGTACATCCACGAACTATGGTTGGTTCAGTAAAGCCTCAGAACTTCCTAGGTTTTGAAGAATATCCTATCTCAGAATCTCTCTGAGGTTCCCTCATCATGATATTGAATACATGAAGAAGCTGCTTTGTCAATTTATTACAAGTGCACACTGCTTTGATTGAAACATGAAACATTCAATCATGCGTCTTCTTTCCCTTTCATCTCTTGCCACCCGCAAAAGACTCAGAGCTTATTTCGGGGATTTCTTTAGTAACTGACATTCTTTATGACTGAAGGAAAGGATGGTATTGTCTCTCCCTCCATCCTTGCATTGGAGGTGAAATGAGTCATCATTTGCTATTTCTGGAGTCAGAGGCATGAAGCCTGCAGATTTCTCTGCTGCTGCTGACGACGACACTTGAGAGGTCATGTCGAAGGCAGAAGGTGGGGGGAAATCAAAACCAAATATAGTCATGTATATATGTGGTAAATGTGTGTGAAATTCAGTGGTTTCTCCTTGTTATAATTCATACAAGCTTTTGCATGGCTTCAGTTCCTATGGGTTCTCATTGTGAATTTTGCTTTGAATTTCTGATTTAAACTAAAATTAGATGTCTGAACACCACCAAAAATCCCACCTTCTTGGGCCATTAGGATGCAACATGGCAGGCCCAAATGTAATTCAGCACTGTCTGGTGGGCAGCACGCACAAGACCAAGCCATATATTAGCCATGTTCCCATACACAGCTATGGGCCTGCAAAAGTTGAAGGTTAATAGTATGATTTGGGGAACTTGAGTAAAACACTGGTCCCATCTGCACGGAAATCAAACCATGTCAAATGATTATTGTGTCTGAACTTGGTTCCCCCAACAAATGTAAGGATTAGAATGTAGATGGGACTAAAGTCTCGGAGCTGAACTCAACTAAAACCAGAAGGTTTCACCTGCTTTCGGGACAAAACCACCATGTTTTGCATATTTATTTTCCATGAATCTGACTAGAGTTTCCAGGTTGCATGGACACCTGAAACTGGGTGCATTTTGCTTTGGGGCAAAAGTCTTCCTTAGTTCCAGTTTGGGGCAGAAAGGGCTTTTCAGGGTGTGTGTAAGCCACCAACCCTACTTCTCCCCCTCCCACACATACTTCTGCTGTGAAAATAAAGAATGTTAGGGGCCAAGTTGAGCACCTAAAAATTAGGGGATATACACTTGAAAAGTCAGGCCTAAGGAACTTGGTTAACACCACATATCAAATCAATGATTAAGTCCTTAGCAGAACTCAGATCAACAGCTTGCCAGTCCAGCATCCTATCCACTGGGCCACACTGCCGTCTTCTAAAACCACATGGCTCTGAATTTAAGTATCTACATTGTAGCTGTTAAGCTGTTTCTCTCTACCCAGCCTGCTCTACTCCCCTGGAACCAAGAGGGCCCACTCTACTAATTGGTAGAGATTCTAAATAATATTAATTATAGACTCCAAACAACGTGGCAGTGTCCCTTGAAATTCTAGTGGTTTTAAAAAAAAACAAAAAAGTTGGCAGTGCATGCTCCTAAACCACCTGATGGAATAGTTAGGGGGCATCTCTTCATAGTATGCTGTGCTCCAGCCCTTTAACTATGCTGGGGATTCAGTCAAGGCCCCCACAGCCAAACACATCAGGTGATGACTCAGAAGTAGCTTTGGGAAGAGGGACATCCGTGCCTGACAGGGGTGAAGGGGTCTAAGCATAACTCATGCTTTCCATTTAATCCCTAAAAGTGCAAACATGCAATCCAGTTATTAGAACACTAGGCATAATAAGTAAATACACCTCCCCCCCACACAAAACCAGCATATTTGTGTAGATATTTTGCACACATGCTATGGATTCACATAGGTGCACATATACATACACACTTTTTGTACAGACAGTTGCATGAGGAAGGGAAAAATAATTGTGTGCACAGAATAATAGAGGAAAGCAGGGGACTGAAGTCTGAGGTGAATTATGTTTCCATCTCATTAGCCTGCCAGCTGTAGCACTAGCTGTGCCCATCAGAGATTTGCCAAGAGTTCTGATTCAGTCAGTCATGGAGGTTACAACCTTCAGGATAGAAAGGAGAGGGAGGGAGGGCAGAAAGGGGCAAAGATCTTATCTTTATGCTAGACTGCCTCTTGAAAGGTCAGAAATTTATTTTTTTGAAACAGGTCCTAGTATCAGGAACAGAGTTATAGAAAATGTTACGTCTCTGAATTATGCTATTATTTTTAGGTGCAGACTCTTGTAGTTTAATGGTTTCACTGGATGTCACAGGTGGATCATTGCCTGGAGGCAAAAAATACGCCTGGGGTGATATATATTGATGACTTGGACAGAGTGGGTAGCGACATCTTCATTGAACTACCTCCTTATCCACCCCATTGCTAGGTATTACACTCTGCACCCATCACTTTCACTTCACAAGTGGTCTGCGAGGTGTCCCGCCCTCCCTTTCCTCTCCCTCCCTCCCCACATTGAACTCCATGTTTTTCAACCTGTGAAATAAGCAGCTGGATGAATTTGTATGTGGACTTCTCAAGTCTCACTGATTTCAGTGCAGCTGTTGCTGCCGGCATACCCCTCAGTCTGGAGAATAGAAAGACGCTTGTGGGAAGCCTCCTTAGAGACTAAGCAATGCAGAGCAGAGAGAACAGATTCCCAGTATGCATGGCGAAGTGCAAACAACTCACAACAAACATTTTAAATCAAATGGCAGCTTATGCAGGCTGAGAGAAATCCTGTCCTTGTGCCACAGAAATCCAATGAGAAGAGCAGAGGTGGTAAGCACAAGGCTAGAAAACCTCGGTTCCCTGGAAGAAGAGACAAAGCAACCTCTCATTCCCCTCCACAGGTAGATACATTGACCTTCATTCTCCATTGACCTGAGGCTCTTTTCCTCTGCTCCAGCTGAGTAAATGCAGCGCTGGCCCTAGGTGTTTTGTTGCCCAGAGCAGCAAACATTTTCGGTGCTCTTCCTTTATACACCTCCCCCCACCCCAAGCAGCCAAGTGATATAGTGCCCCTTCCCCCGCCCCCAGATGATGATTTGGTGCCCTTAAAACTTGGCACTCAAGGCAACCACCCTGATCGCCCACCCTAAGGCTCCATCTGTGTAACAGGGCCTTAAAGGCAACAGATTTATGCTAGGGAGGCAGAGGGGCTCCCAGGGCAGGTGTAGAGCTGCCACAACAACTCTGCACCAACTCCCTGCAACCCCTGGCATAGGGATCATGTGGGCAGGGGAAGAAAGAGGAAACCATAACTGAAGCACACGACAGTGCCTCTTCTCAGCTGCCTCTACCTTCTAAGGGACCACAAGAGCATAGGAATTGCTGACAGTGGCCAGCAGCAGATATTTCAGAGGAGGGTGCAAGAAACCTGCAGCAGGCAGATTTGGGATCATCTGCCCCACCCATCTTTGATGGTTAGAGGTTGATTTTAGCCCTGAAGAATAAGGGCTAACATCCCTTTCAGAATAAATAAAACTCTGCATATTATTGATATCTATATAAATGTCCAAACCCATTTTGGATCTCAGGTTCTTTGCCACAGGAAGTCATTGTGACCATGAGTTCCAGTTTCAAGGTGCATGGCCCATAATTAATGTTTTGATTTTAAACTTCTCACCTTTAAAATTCTTTGAATGACTCCTTGTTCTTGTTATGAGGGAGAACAGACATTCCCAATCCACGTTTTCTAGACCATTCATTATTATACTTTTATCAAGTTTCCTGTTTAAGAAAGATTGGAAATATCAAGATGATTTTTCTTCATGAAAGGTTTTCCAGGCCCTTGATCATTCTTGTTGCCCTTCTCTGAACCTCTCTAGCTCTACAATATCCTTCTTGGCTAATACGGCACACAGTATTCCAGATGAGGCCAGACCATTCATTTCCATGAAGGCATTAGGATAGTCTCTATTATCCACCATCCTGTTCCTTATGAGTCTCAATATTAGCTTTTTTGACTGCAGCTGAGCATTAAACAGATGTTTTCATTGAGCTGTCTCCAGTGATGCCTGTCTTGGGCTGATCCAGTTAATTTAGAACCCTGTAGCATGTGGGATTCGTTTACATTTCCCCCTCTAATGTTGGACTTCATTTGCTATTGGTTCTGCTCATTCATCTACCTTACCTAGATTTCTGAAATTCCTTATAGTCTTCTCTCTTCCTAACTAACCTAAATCATTCTGTGTTACCTGCAAATTTTGTTACCACACTACTCACACTCACTACTCGCCAGTTCCACACATGAATAAATAGTTTAAACACAGGAACACACACAGAACCCTGAGGTACCCATTGTTAGCCTTTTTGCCTTGAAAACTGACCATCTATTCCTATTTCTTCATTTTGTTTCCTTGCCAATTTTCATCCATCACAATACCTTTGTCTCGCACCTTATAACAACTTAACTTCTTCAGCAACCTTGTTGGAGACCTTGTCAAAATGCTTTCTGGAAATCTAAATAAGTTAAGTCCGCTGGTTCTCCTTTATTCACCCCTTTATTAGCACAGTCAAAGAATTCTAAGAGATTAGCACGATCTATTTTCTTTGGCAAAATGGGCGTTAGACCCCATCCAATCATGACCTTTCAGGTGTTTATTATTTTGCTTTTCATTGTTACATCAACCAGTTTGTCAGATGCAGATGCAAGACAAACTGTTCTTCAATTCCGCACATCACTGCAAGAGCCTTTTTAAATATAGGTACAACGTTTGCTACTCTCCAGTCTCCTAGAATAGTGGCTGCTTTTAAATAAGGGATGAGGAGCGTGTGTATATTTTATATATATATCAGGTGTCGGCAACCTTTCAGAAGTGCTGTGCCGAGTCTTCATTTATTCACTCTAATTTAAGGTTTCACGTGCCAGTAATACATTTTAACGTTTTTAGAAGGTCTCTTTCTATAAGTCTATAATATAGAACTAAACTATTGTTGTATGTAAAGTAAATAAGATTTTTAAAATGTTTAAGAAGCTTCATTTAAAATTAAATTAAAATGCAGAGCCCCCCAGACCAATGGCCAGGACCTGGGCAGTGTGAGTGCCACTGAAAATCAGCTTGCATGCCGCCTTCGGCACCCATGCCATAGATTGAGTGTGTGTATGTGTATCAGGGGTAGGCAAACTAGAGCCTAACTTTTCCAGAGTTTGGTGGGAGAGAAGGGGGAGAATCCAGAGTTCAGTTCAGCCCCCTTCCCTAGTACTCAAGGTTGATCTCTCTCTCTCTCCCCTCCATGTTGAGTTTACAGACTCTGAAAAGGATCATGAAAGGAACATAATCCCATGTGCCTGCTAAGGTTCTTTAACTATTATAAAATGCTGTCAGAAGCCAGTCTCTTTCCATTATCCAGATAATTTTCCTCTTTTGTCCTGGGATGAATAGATCACTTCAGCACCAAAATTGCTCCAAAGGAGAGTTGTTACCAAGGCTTTCAGAGCAAGAAACTTAGTTATACAACAAGCAGTAATCAACACAAGCAACATGTTGCATCTTCTAGCTGTAATTTCTCAGTTACAGTGATATAGACTATACAAAAACTGTCTCCAGTGTCTAACTAGCAAGCTGTAGAAGCTGCATACTGAATGTGTAGCATTGTCTGAAGTACAAACACACAGTATTTTTCCAGATTTGTGTAACACTTACAAAAAGTTACCCATAGGACAAATGAATACGTAACTTTTCTAGAAATATTTGCTCCAATAAAGTTTTCCTTCATTTGTTTCTTTTCTAGTAAAATTATCATTTGGGAATATCTGTGGAAAGAAAGTTTGAATAGTCACAGCATGAATCTGAATCAAGGAGTTATGTTCATCCCATCAGAAACAAAAGCAACACCATCTGACCCATATGTCTGGTCAGAACTAGCCAGCTTCACTTGAATTTGAATGAAAAGCTCCGGCACAAGCTACACATAGTTATTCATAGAAGTTATCTGGCAGATAAATTTTGAAAATGAATAAATTAGTTTATTGCCTTGACTAGCTTATGGACAAGAGACAAAAAATGAGCTGCTGATACTCCATAGAGAGGAATGTGGGTTCTCTGTCTCCCACTAGCCTCCAACCTCCAAGGAGGATTCAGAAGGAAATGCCACAAATGGAAACCTGTGAAATTTCCCAACACCTACACAGAGTCATAGAAATGTAGGGCTGGAAGGGACCTTGAAAGGTCATCTAGTCCATTCTCTTGTGCTGACACAGGACCAAGTATACTTAGACCTGCCCCAAACAGCTGTTTATCTAAAAGCCTCCAATGAGTCAAACTGGACACCATACTTCAGCTGAATTCTCATCAGTGCTGAGGAGAGCAGAATTACCTCCCACATCTTACATACCACACTCATGGTAATATGCCCCACAATTATATTGGCCTTTTCCGCAACTGCATCATATTGTTGGCTTATATTCAGTTTGTGATCTATTATAACCCTCAGATCCTTTTCAGCAGTACCACCTAGCCAGGTATTCCCCATTTTGTACCTGTGTCTTTGATTTTTCCTCCCTGAGTGTAGTATTTTGCACTTGTCTTTATTGCATTTCATCTTCCTGATTTCAGACCACTACTCCAATTTGTCAAGGTAATTTTGAATTCTAATCCTGCCCTCCAGAATACTTGCAACCTCTCCCATCCTGGTGTCCTCTTTGAATTTTATATGCATGCTCTCCACTCCATTATCCAAGACATTAATGAAAATCTTGACTAGTTCTAGACCCAGGACAGATCCCGGCAGGACTCTACTAGATACATCCCCTCCTCCCCCATTTTGAAAGTAAACCATTAATAACTACTCTTAGAGTACTGTCTTTCTACTAGTTGTGCACCCACTTCACAGTAATGTAATCTGAACCATATTTCTTTAGTTTGCTTATTAGAATGTCACATGGAACTGCATCAATAGCCTTGCTAAAAATCAAGACATATTGCACCTACAGCCTCCCACTGCCATCCACTAGGCCAGTAACCCTGTCAAAGAAAGAAATAGGTTGGTTTCATAAGATTGATTCTGACAAATCCATGTTAGCTATTCCTTAGAACCCTGTTATCCTGTAACCTTACAAGCTGATTTTTTAAAGTGTCTTTCCAGGGATTGATGTAAGGCTGATTTGTCTATAATTCTCTGGGTCCTCTTTGCCTTCTTCAGTCCTCCTTATCTTCATGAGTTCTTGAAGATAACTTCTAATGGTTTTGAGATTGCTTCAGAGCATTCCTCAAGAACCCTAGGATCAATTTCATCAGGCCCTGTCCACTTGACTACATCTCAGTTATCCTTTAACCTGTTCTTTCCTTATTAATATATGGAGATATACCTATCTGATAGAACTGGAAGAGACCCTGAAGGGTTATTGAGTCCAGCCCCCTGCCTTCACTAGCAGGACCATGTACTGATTTTGCCCCAGATCCCTAAGTGGCCCCCTCAAGGACTGAACTCATAACCCTGGGTTTAGCAGGCCAATGCTTAGACCACTGAGCTATCCCTCCCCCTGGCTTCTGTGTATTCCTCCTTTTTGTTAATATTGATTGTGTTAATTATCTGGTTACCATTAACTTTTTTAGTGAAGACTGAAGCAAAATAGACATTAAACACCTCAACCTTTTTGATGTTATCTATTATTAGCTCTTCTTCCCCACTATATAGTAGACCTACATTTTCCCTCATCTTTCTCTTGCTCCTAATGTATTTATAGAACTTTTTCTTATTGCCTTTTATGTCCTTTGTTAGGTGTAGCACATTTTGCACTTGAGCCTTCTTGATTTGTCCCTATACATTTACTTCTTTTTTTTTTCCCCCCCACACTCACCTTGTGCATCCTCTTGTGGTTGCTTCTGGGGATTAGCTCCTCCCAGTCTGATGCTCCCTTCCTTCTATCACTCGTGCCACAACCTCTCTCACTATCTCTCTCTGTTACAGTGCTTCCTCTTTGTGACTTGACCCTTCTTCTTCATGCCTTGGCTCTCTGTCCAGGACACTTCCCCTTCTGGGGTATCAAAGTTTCACCAGACCAGCTGTCCCAGTACCATTCCAGCCAGTCTTCCAATTCAAGACTGTGACACACTCCCAGTGGCTGGTGGAACCCAGACCCAGCCACTGCTCTAGGCTCTAGCCCAAGGATATACAATCAGCAGCCAAAGTCTATAGCACCTGAAGCCTTGTAGCAGTTTCCCTGGGCATTTTCTCCACCACTCCTTTGAATAAACCTCTTCCCTCAGGGTCAGGATCCCAGGGTTTCTGGTACTCACTTGGGTTTCCTCTTTCTCTCCTCACTAGGCCCAGAGAGTGACTGCCAACCTCCACACTGAAGCCCCTTCTGCTCTCACT
This sequence comes from Chelonoidis abingdonii, assembly GCF_003597395.2. NCBI lineage: Eukaryota > Metazoa > Chordata > Testudines > Testudinidae > Chelonoidis > Chelonoidis abingdonii. Next base: position 23,443,590 of record NC_133782.1, on the reverse strand, counting down.
TCCTGGCTTTAGACAAGCCTCTGCCTACTGTTGCCCATCTTCAATTAATGCTTGTCAATCAAGCCCAAATTCTCCTCCCAGGTGCAACCTACTAGACTAATTAGCCCTTTCTGAGCTGCCTTAACCCCTTCACGAATGAAGTGGGGTGAACACCATCACACAATCCTTTTATTCCGATTTCTGTTATTGACATATCTATGTATTATAAATAATATATGCCTCAACCCCATTGTGCTAGACATGGTACAAACACAATAAAAGAAAGACAGTCTCTGCCTTGAAGAGCTCACAATCTCAGTATAAGACTTACTGTCATTGGGGTGGGATATTCAGCAAGACACTTCACCTTTGTGCTCCTGCCTGCTTACTCAGCTGATTCTGGACTCTAAAATGGAGCTCACAAAACATACAAACATCACAGAAGAGGTCAGAGGCTAAATACATTAATGTCGGTGCTTGGATAGCCATAGCTGGAAGAAGGAATAAGTGCAAGGTGTCATAATTTCCCCAAAGACCTTTGCCAACTATTGAACATCCTACAGGGCTTGTAAAGGCTTTTTCACAGACAGTATTAGAGCCCTTTTTTCTTCCTGTGGGATATTGATCTGATTTTTAAAAAAAAAAACAAGTGTTTTAAAACATACTGTAGTGTGTTTTTTCATTGCTTGAATTGGCATCAGGTCTCAGGTGCAAAGAACTGCCTGAGTTTACATGCCTGGCTCTGCAGAGGACTCAGCTACAGGAAGAATCCAGATGAATACTCGGGGGTATAGTTTCACTATTATAGGAAACATGAAGCTATGAGTTTGTTCAAGGAGCAGAACTTCCTCTAATTTCTTGCTTCCCTCTGCCACTCACCTCCCCAAAGCTTTACTTTCTGTTAATACCCTCAGCAATGCAATATTGATGACAGTAGTTTATCAAGGTAAAGAGTTAATGGTCTCTTGATTATTTCTCCCTGAAATCCTCTGCATTATTCTCTGCATTGACAAGCATGTTTGCAAGGATGCATTGTGGACTGAACCACATAGGCTCTTTCCGTTGAAGCTAGCTCATTGCCATACAAAATCTGCCAGACTGTCTTGTTTATTTATTATGGACCCATCATGGTTTGGAAATGTAGCTTAAAATAAATGAGCCTGAATGCCACCGACTCTAGAGTTATTATTAAACTGCTCGGTCCTGAGGAAATTGCTTTTCAGAAACATCCTAAGCTCTTATGCGTTTCTTTTAAAGTGTTTAATACAGTGAGGGTCCTAGTTAATCTGAATCAATCTGCAAACTGCATCACTAATGAGAAAGGAAAATGTATTATCGTTCGATATTGGAATACTAGTGTGAAAAGGATATGGCTAAAGAGATGAGAGGGGATGCACAATATATATATATTGTTCTCTTACTAGTTGATGCACCAGCCTATACTTAAAAGAAAATGCCTTTAATTTTTTTTCTTTAGTAGCCTCAAACTTTATGTAACGCTTATTCCAACCTTATTCACATTGTCCGCACAGCGGCCATCAACCCTCTGATTTTATCAACTGAGATAGGTGGAAAGAACTGTCTGAACACGGCCAGACAACAGCTGATGGCCTACATTAAAAGAAAAGTTGGGCACAGGGCAGTTCTGAGTGGATTTCCCGATTACAGAGCCAATACCACTGACTAGCTTCAGTCTCAGAAGTGCAGAAGCCACCTTCTGTAGGTGCTCATTTCTTATTTGATATTTGCACTATAGTAGCACGTAGAAGTCCCCTATCAGGCTCTGCTAGACATTGTACCCTCATAGGAAGGAGACAATCCCTGCCCCAAGGCACCTACAATCTAAGCAAGTTCATTTCTAAAAAAGGGTCCCATGCATTGCACAAATGAATGAATGGCAGCTGGATGAAGTGAATCCAGACACAGATTTAGAAGAATGATCCAGATGAGCTCTGAACACTCAGCAGCTCCAAAGCCTTTAGGAGGGAGAATCCCTGTGTTCCACATCTGTTCCTATACACCAGCAAGGTATAGAAAGGGGATGTCCGAGTGACTGGAGTGTGGGTACTTGTGAAGCCAGCATGTGATGGCTACTCCTGTGAAGTGGATAGTGTTATACCCAGTGAAACTACCTCAAACTCGCCTCTACCCTCCAAAAAAAATCCTTGACAGCCTCCTTTCACCCAGTTCTAGAGTGACCAGATGTCCTGATTTTATAAGGACAGTCCCGATTTTGGGGGCTTTTTCTTATATAGGCTCCTATTACCCCCCAGCCCCATCCTGATTTTTCAGGCTTGCTGTCTGGTCACCCTACCCAGTCTCCACCTCCTGGATTTCTGAAATATCAGTGGCCTGTAAGAAGTGAGTTAGTGGGTCTTAGTCCAGTCCCCACTAAATATGTCCAAAAGTGACAAAAGCCACATATTGGCAAGTCTCAGAAGAGGCAACAAAGAGTGACCAGGTTATGAAGAGTGACCACCTCTCTTCCTGCCTCTCACATCAGGGTTGAGACACATTGGCGGGGAGGAGGAAAGGCAGGAGTCTTATGCCAAGCTTACCTTTCTGCACTACTATGATGATTTTTTGGAAATTTTTCCAATTAAAAGATTTTCCTTTAAAAACATAGCCTTTATTCAAGAATGAGATTTTCACAAAAGATATGTACTTTTGTGAGAAATTGCGCTTATAAAAATGGTAAAGTGAACTATTTCAATAGCTATTTTGGCAGGCTTTTCTAAATACGTTTTTAATATTCTTGAAAAAAATGAGGGAAAGGAGTTAAACTGAGAAACAGATCTGTTTTGAACACTTCAGAATGAAAAGAAGGTCTAAATTTTACCTACATACAAGTTTTTATTTTTTTGGACCAGTTCAAATTCTTTGTATTCTAGTAACACAGAGAAAATTCCAATAAAAATATGAAGGCTCCATCATGCTAGATGTCATGAAAAACATTTAACAAACAGACAGATCCTGAGAAAAAAAAACTTCAGCCTCCAGAGCTGCCCTGCAAAATGGGTACAAAACAAAACAAATTAACCAGCAGATGCTCCACCTTCCATAGCTTTACAATCTGAACTAGACAAATGATGTCAACCTTGCATTTTCCCCTCGCTGACAGTTAACATGATACAAGAAAGGAATTCTCTAGACCTGATCTTGCATCTGGCTTGAGAGGAATGACACAAGTCCCAGCCCTTGTCACATACCCAACCTTCTGCAAAATTGAAAAGAAGAGATGAAAAATAGCAGCTGAAAGAACAAACAAGAACTCCAGAGTGCCTAACCCCTTCAGATAAATTCATGTGCATTAGTGCCTGTGCAATAACATGGAACCAAGTCTCCTTGGCATCACATTTTTAAAAAAGGTAAAAACTAAGGATCCGTAGCCAGGAATAAATTTTTATTTGCATTGAAGCTAAATTGAAGAAAATGATGTGCATTTTTCCTCCTGGAAAATGGGCGATGTAGACCAATCTGGGTTGCTATGCAACCAAGGCCTGCACATGGCTGATAACACTCAAGGCATTATCTGTGTGCCTGACTGCACTGAATCAGAACAAAGCCTGGCTAATGAAGCTTTCAAATGCTGTTGGCTCTGCCTTTGACGGTTCAACACACGTACGTTCTCCCTGCATGTATGTGACAGTCACAGCAGTGATTCAACAACCCCTCCAACCATGGATGCATCTCAAGCCTGGACAGGAAAAGCCCAACGGAAAGTGACAGACAGACAGCAGCGGAGAAGAGTGGCAAAATGTCTGACATATAGCTCGTTTTCAAAATGGATGACAGCAACACAGAATGAGAGAGAGAGAGAGAGAGAGAGAAAGAGGATAAGAGAGCAAATCAACAAGCATGATCTGCAAAACGATGAGCCGTCTGCACCAAAGACCAAGAGGATTTTGTTTAATTATAGAATGCAATAGTCCTAATTCACCAAGGCTAGAGTTTATATTCATGGTGGAACAGAAACAGGGAGCAGAAACCTTTCTAATAATAGCCTAACCAGGAGGAGGAGAAAGAGTGAGCCTTTGCCTCTGGGTTATGTAGTTCAAACACTCCCTTGCTAATGCATGCGCTAATATGGAGAAGGGCACCTAAAGACAAAAACCAAGTCCTTAAAAAATGCTATGTTAGAATAAGTTTGGTTCTGAATGTATTTACTCCATTCATGGATGGATGCAATTTCTCTTGACTATCCCGCAGTTGGAGAAACAGATCCAGCAAACAGGTGAATGCTCTCCCCAGCAGGACAGCGTACATTGTTTTCCCTACACCTTGTCTGTCCCCACTCACCCCCGGCTCTCCCAGGTTATACTGAAACAGTCCCATTTTGTAATTTTTACTGCAATATCTGATAGTCACTACCAATCCCATTGTTAACAGGGAAACGCACTGGGGATATTCTTCTTCCTTAGAAAGGCCAGTTGATTAGATACCATCTCCTCCTGCGACATCTCTGTCCTGGACAGAGCTGTCATTGTCTTTTCCCAGCTTCTCTGCAATCCACCAGACAGTCCATTTTCTGGTAGGAGAGAAGATACCACAAGAAGGAAGGAGATCCTATTTGTTCCATTTCATGAATTTCTCATCTCTTTTGAAAGGATCATGTTAGGATGCGATGTGCATATCTCCAGGGATCTTTTACCTGCAATCACAGAGTAGTCTGGGTAAACAGTGTACTTCCTGGTCTCTGACAGCAAAGAAAACGCACAGCTCTATCAAGCTTAGGATTCTCTACTGCTGCTCATCACCATAATGTTGGAATGTTTACACACACACACACACACACACACACACACACACACACACACACACACACAAATCAATATCAGTGATCCTAGTGGACCCCATAAGCATCTGGCTCGTCTTCATTTTCAGGGTAAAAAATCTCTGCTTGTGTATTGAGATGGGGTTTGTTGAGTTGCAGAGGAGATTAAATGAAAGGGGAGCCATGTTGCAACTTCTTCTGTTAGAAAGACAGGGTGAAGCGCAAGTGGGGAAGAGGGAAGAAGAGAGCATATCTAAATACCTAAATGTAAAACAACCTCTGAGTCTGATCCTACTGCCACTGAAGTGAACATGAGTTTTGCAGATATCTTGATTCAGTAGGAAGCAGGTAACCTACTGAATCAGCAGCACCTTGGATTGTCACAGGATGTGTCCCATCCAGCTATTAACTAGGCTCAACCCTGCTTAGCTTGGATGAGCTGGGGCAGGTGGAGAAGTGCGGGGGGGGGGCACAATTCAAGGTTCTATGGCTGCAGAACAAATTTAACAAGAGACAATTATGCAGCTTTGCCATTAAGACCAACATGTGAAAAGCTTTAAATCCATGCAGTGTATGCCACTCCTGAAATCTGCAAACCTCTTCCCCACTTTCCAACTAAATAACGCTCTTTCAGTCCGTTTGTTCTGTCACAGGCAGCCAAAGTGCAGCCAGGTTTGATCGATTTGCTAATTACAGTAATTTTACCTTAAATGCAGGCAGCTGAGTGTTCATCAAGTCACAAATTTGCCATTTAGCAAGAGACCTCCCCCCAGCTAAATAATTAGGGATAATAACAAGTGGCTCATAAATGCAACACACAACAATATGTGCTAAGGACATGATGCAGAGTCAGGAGGGTTATTAGGGAACCCCCATGTCTATTTCTCCTTTTGAAAAAAAAAACAATGCAATATCCTTAATTGTCTTGCTTGAAAACTGGAATCTAGCTCATCAGCCAGCTCTGTTGGTTTGTTATAAGTAATACCCAATTATTCCCTTTTTGGCTGCCTCTTATTGTGTCCGGAGAACTTCTTACCACAAAGTCATCAGAGCAGGCCAAGAGCATCTTCTTCGATGTACATTGACACATATGAAAAGCTGCGAAGCAAGACAGCGGGAGACACTGATAATTTATGGAGTTCCTCACCTCACAGCCCTCCACTTTTTTCTTAGTAATTAAAGTAGCAAATTTGTGAGCTTCTCCAATAACCTGGCATGGATATTTGGGCCTTTCTTCCCCTCTCTCCCCCCACCCCAAGCCCATCAATATCTTCCTGGGGCAAGGGGGAGAGGCAGTAGATTTTGAATTTGCATAAGTTTAGCTAGGCAGGGGATTTACCTCAATTACAAGGGTCGGAGTGGCTGTGCCAATACAACACTACTGGTATTGGTGGAGCTTACTGTAGGGTTTCAAGTAAGAGATAAAGGCTACCAAAGCAAATAGTGGTTTTGTCCAGCTACTCTAGTGGTTGCACCAATGTAGCATACTAGCTATATTCAGGACAACCCCCTAGCCAAGGAAAGGCCTTAGAGTGATTACCAGTGATTGAGAAAGTAGTTTTCATGCTCTCCCACACCAATGGAGAGGAGCTGAAAGCTCCAGCATATCCATCACACCAAGTACAGTACTCAGTCTTGTTGCCATTTAGGGCAGATAGGGGTCTCTCAACATCTTGAAAGAAAAACACATGCAGCTCTGGAATTTTGCCCTTGCCACTTCCCCTATTGACCACTAGAGGCTTCTGTGCCACATGCTCTGCAAGCTACCTGCAGTGAGCAAGTGCTTGTGAATGCCTGAAGCAGAGTGGAGCCCTGAAGTAGGTACAGCATAACCGAGCCACCCTGCACCCACAGTGTTCGTGGAGGTCAGGGCCTAGGGAAGCCCCATCCCATGCAAGTTAGAGACAGGGGGCAACTGCTGGAGCCTGCCCCAAGAGTGGGTGCCTGTGGTAGTCTGCTGAGAAGGAGGGGTTTTGCAGAACTCTGCCAGAGAAACCCCTCCCTATAATATAATCTGCTCTCTTTCTCTAGAGACACACACAGATATTATAGGGAGGGTTTCTCTGGCAGAGTTCTGTGGGTGCAGGGGGGCTCTGCCATCAATTCCAGGTTCTCTTGTCTCGTCCATGAATGGTTTGTTCAGTAGCCCACTTATCATCAGATTGTCCTGGTTCCTCAACATCTGGCACGGACCTTGTTAATCCGGGCGACATCCGAGCCAGCATGACTCTCCTAGTTCGTGTCACTCTCATATTTGAGGTAGGCAGGTGAAGCGTTAGGGGGTCTTTTGCCCAAAGACCCCTACTGGAAAGTTGGGTATCAACCCACATTTGAACCCCGGTCTCTCGTATCAAAGGGCAGCGCTCTTAACCACTACGCTATCCAGTCGCTACAATTGATGGAATGCTACTACAGCAGTAGACCTAATGAGAGGGGATATATGAAACGTATGAGGGGACTATGGATGGACAAAAGACCTACATCCACACTTACTGAGAAACAGCTAGTTACCCAACGCTTCAACATAGTAAAGAGGAAGCTGCTCTCACAGCTTGAGATAGACCAACTCCACATTACATACATCCCAGACTCATAGGACGACTGGAAGAACCAGTGGATGTGGCAGCCTACACACTGAAGCTGAAACTTCACTGGCCACCCTCTCCATTGCAGAGCACCAGCAGCTGAATATGAGGCATAGAGTCATGGAGAAAACTACGCTACAATCAATCCTCGAGACCATTTACCAGGCTCAGTGGAAGACGGCACGCATCAGATAGTATGTAGCAGATGCCAATGGACCCTGCATGACAATCCCTAGCTACCACCATACCTTCAAACCAATGAACTTGTATACGCTACAACCTCTGTTAATCCTGGAGCGATGCTTGGGCTACACGATTCACGCAGAACAGTATGTACCCACCCTGGAAAATGGGTTGGAGAAGATAAGATCAAGGCGGGGGCTCAGAGAGAGTTAGATCAGCTGTGGAACGACCAGAAGGGTGTAGGAGATTAAGGATAAGACTCGGGCTACTGAAAAAATACAAAGGGCCTGGACTGCATCTGAACCCTAGGGCTGCTTAAACACAACGCTCACAGCACTGCGCTACCAGGCATAAGAGAAGCAGAGTCCAAAAAGTAATGCCCTGTTCTCCAACGAACCATCCAAGGTGTACTCCCAACTGCAGTTGCCAACAACACAATAACAGCACGAAGCACAGCCGCAGAAACTGAACAGTACTGGAAGAACCTATGGAGAAAGAGAAGACTCATAACACCCGTTGCAAAGTGGCTGCGGACCATGTAACAGAGCACAGCAATCTCCCAGAACAGAAGCCCAATCACCATCACGTAGAAAATCACTACGTCAAAACATGTAAGAGCACAAACTCTCCCACTACTGCTAACAAAACTAACAGCAGATGCATGAAACACCTAGCAGAAGAATAACATGCTAGCAGCAGCTCCTTTCTGCCCATACCCAATCGGCTAAACAAGAAGACAGTGCTGATCATGAAAACCCTGCAAAGGAACAAACCGCTCAACTACGCCAATAAACGGCCTCCACAACATGAAAGTCCTGTTCAGGCATTTATAGCGCCAAGCACAAGGCCACTGCCATAATGAGCACCCACAAGCAGGTGGGGTGGACAACACAGAGGCTCCAATTAACCAGTTGCTATAGATAGAGCATTGCCCAAGATCAAAGCTAGAAGCAATCTGAGCACAAGCCGGAATTGACTACAGAAACCTACGACTCAATGCCGCCACGTAATCTGTGACATTCTTTTAATGGCGCTATACATCAACAGGACGTAAGACTTCTCAAATCAATATGGACTATGGAAGACAAACACTGGAAGTCATCAGGCTTTCTAGCTTGCAAACGCATCAAGTGCGCGGTATACCAGTAGCACTTCCCCGCTGCTTTTGATAGGCTTTAAACCCCTCAAGACCAGATAATCACAAGAACTGATATGGGTAAGTTCAGACAGTAATACCATCAGCACTCTCATCATAAGGATACATCAAGCTGTATGCTAAGAATGAATACAAGTCGACTCCTAATCCACTGACGTATCTCAGTAGATATCGGGATTCATCGGATGTCGAAGAAGTGTGGCCGTGATGCTAGTGAAGAGAGGAGGTATCTCAAGATGATGGGTGAACTACCAGCTGGCACATAGAGACATACAAGACCAGTACAAGTAACCTTGCATCCACATCACATGAAAACCGATAGAGCAAGAGAAGCAACATCCATAGTATCACCAAGGATAGACAGTCCTGCAAGCCAGCTCAGTGGGAAGAACAAACATGCCATCAATAGATATCGCCCTGCGTCATCAGATACCCTGCCGACGGCTATTAGTGCAAAGGAGGAATGGAGTCTGCTGATGTGCAACCCGGAGCTCCTCACACAACCGAAGGTTTCACCCCAAGTCCCACACCCAGAGACGTTTTTACCATCCGCGAACAGAAGGCGGGAAAGTGCTGGTAATGAATGGCCGGCAGACTGGGGTGAATTGGTTGGGCTTAGTGAGCGTCAAGCCACCTGTCGACAAAACCCTAACTCCAGGGTACATTCGTAGGGCCCCCAAAGAAGCTGCTGAGCATGCTGACGCAGCAGCAGACATGGAGAAGACCAAGCAAAGAGAGTGCCATGGCAAGACAAGACCCTGCTGATTACCATCGACAGATAGCTGAGTGGCTGACATTGCAATACTTATCCAGTGGCTGGAACAGGCGGACTAAAGGACAGACCTCGCACTGATCATAATCAGCACAGGAAGACCAACATGAGCACCAACCATTGAGCAGGGTCTACCACACTAGAAGACCCAGGTCAGAACTCAGGACAGTCCAAACACATAATAGCAGGATTGTCTAATTATTCAGGCAGAACAGCTAACTGACGGCACACCCAGTGGCGATTAACAGGAACATTGGCACGCTTATGGCTAACCCTCCCAGACGCTGATATCCACCGAGGTGTGGCAGTAGCAGGCTAAGATTCTGTGACTTCCAGCATCCAGACGGACAGGCAGGTACGCCAATTCAACCAGACATCTGTAATGACAGGCACGAAACACTTGTGGCTAGTTAATAGCATGCAAGACAGCAACATCAGGAAGGAATATGTCCTGAAAGAGGAACTAGAGAGGATGTGGAAAGTGAAGGCCAAAGTGGTCCCAGTGGTGGTAGGAGCACTCAGGGCTGTGACTCCTAAGCTGGGTGAGTGGCTCCAACAGATCCCAGGAACAACATCAGAGCTCTCTGTCCAGAAGAGTGCAGTGCTAGGAACAGCTAAGATACTGCGCAGAACCCTAAACTCCCAGGCCTCTGGTAGAGGACCCGAGGTTGAGGAAGACACATACCACCCACAGGGGTGAGAGGGGAATTTTTTTTATAATTACACACACACACACACCATGAATTAATCTGTCTCTCCCCTTACCCAGCCTCCCAAACACTTGGGCAGATGCTCCAGATGTGCCCATTCCCATTGCTTTCCTCAGCACTAGGATTTTCTGCTCCATCCCTAGCTTCTTTGTTCCTTCAGTCCCCTCTTAGTGCTGTCTGGGACACCTGGAAATCTCACCTCCATCCCCTGCCCAAGCCTTAGGGTGGGGATAACAGGAGAGAGTTTATTCAACCTGTTCCAGCCCAGGGACAGGGCCATGTCAGGAACCTGCGAGGAGGTGCTGGAGAGCCAGCTACAGAGGAAGGAAAGGACAAGTGTTTCAGGCGTGCTCCTGGGCCTGTCAGAGTGGTGGAGCTCAACCCATTCCAGGTGCTGAAGGATAAAGAAAGAAGCTGCCTTCTCCCCCACCTCACAAGGAAGGGCAGCCAAAGGGATGTTCCCATAGAGGAACAGGTGTTCCCCATAGACTTCAGAAAGCCTGAAAACCTGTGTCTATGGGGAAAACTATGGAAACCAGAGCTGCCAACTCTGTCGTCACCACCTATGTGGTGTACAGCCACTGCAACTCTGCATTATCTTTAGTGGGACCTTGATAAGTGGCCTACGGTTTAAGAGATTAGCCATAATGCATCAGTCTTGCCCAACTGGGACAGTCCTACAATCCAAGAATAAACCTTTATGGCACTAAAGGATGCACAAAATGACTTTCATATCATGTTACTTCAATCCGATCAACGGCTGCCCGAGACATTAAAATGTAGACTAACACTGGAATTCATGCTTTATTAATCAGGTCTTAAATGTACAAAGTGTCACCTCACATTTAATAATCTTCCCAAATTAGGTTTGGGGGTTCCTTTCATTTGTATGGTGTTCTCCTCCCCAACACCTTAGAGGCTGCTTGAGAATATCTGCAGAAAGGATTTTCAATTCATAACCCTGTGTGTGTGTTCTGGAAACCTCCAGTTTTAATCAGCCCGTCACCACCACCACCACCAACTAAAACACAAAAATGTATCGCAAACCAAACATTTTTTTAAAGCTTACAGTTCTCCTGAAAATCATGACCTACTGGCAGGAATTTGTAGAAATTATGACATTTTTAGTGAATAAACTTATGGGGAGGAAGTCAAACTCCTCACAAGCAAGTAGCAAAGGGGGAGGGAGGAGATGCATCTAAATATGGATGGATAAGTAATTTACTACGAATTATTCATGTTGCTTTAGCAAATGCATTTGTTTAGCAGAACTGTTCTGTTATCTGGCTGTTTTTCTATGGCATTCATCTCACCGTGCTAAAGTTTCATTCAGCCACTGAGCTGCTTCTTGTTCAAGACTTCATTGTATTTCTACACAGATTTTGTCCTGGGGCAAATGTTTTTTAAATAGGTGACATTTAAATCAGTTCCACTTTATTCATATAAATCTGTTCAACCAACATTTTGCAAAGCTCTCGCATGCTATTTCCAATTATCACCTCATGTCTCACTGTGAACAGTATACAAAATAAATACTGGGCTTTTATTCAGAGCAGACAAGATGGCCATGTGATCAATCAAAAAAATGCCCTTGGGAATGAGAGAGATTAGCACTTTGATAATGTGGAAGATAAATGGGTGAACTGAGTTTGATAAACTGGTGTTTTCCTCAGATAATCCCTCTGAAATACTTAAAAGGAGAAAAGTAGCCGTGAACCACTTGGACTGTTTTTCATTCCATTCATCTGAAAGTCACTTAGGGAATCCTGATCTAGAGTGATAACCCTGTGGCCACTGCTATTGCTTTTTATATAAACACAACTTTGGGTTTATGCCATATTTCACCACCCAAACACTAGGCAATTGCAGCACCCAGCAATAAAACAGCAACTAATCATAATTTCATTCCACAGATAGCGTGTGAAACCTTTACCTTCCCTTAATCTTAGTTAATAGTTGGTTATTGGCTGTTAACCACTAGCCGGACTATTCTGTACTATGCGTAACCACAGACATGGCCCAATGGGCAGGAGGGCGCAGAAGTATAGAGGGTTTTTGTCTTTAGTTGGAAGTTGTAGGTGAATGAACATGTATTGCCTTTCTAGGGCCTGTGGCACTCACCCTCTTCTTGGTTAGGTCAGGATGTCCATCAAGAAACCTAAAGTCTCTGGCCATGCATCTCATTGTCCGGAAACACTGGAGACAGAGCAGCTCAGCCTAGCACAGTGGATAAGTGACCGAGTGGCAGAGGTAGGAACTAGGAGTTGTGAATGAACACACACACCAATCATTCCCAACCCAGCTGGTTCCTTTTGGCCTTAAGACGACAAGGAAAGTCATTGAAGGCTGAAGTGTTCATTTCCAAACACAAGCCATAGAGATCGTTACAGGACAATAAGGCTCAGAAATGAAACAAACAATCAGTAGTCTGGTTTCCTTCTGTGTTACAAGACCTTACCTGGAACCTCATCAGGTACGCCATGCCTCAGTTTCCCCTTGTGGCCCAGTGTCTCCCTCCAGCTGGTAGGATGCTTTGGGTGCTTTAACATATGGCCAAACCAAAAGGATCCTCTCCCAAAGTAAATGAGTTGAACAAAACCATCCCTCTCCCTCCTGGGTTGAGTCTCTTTCTCCTGAAGATAGGGGTTAACACCAGTTCTTGCCGATCCCTGAGACAAGTTCTTCTCCATGCCTGCAGGGACTAGATGTTGGGGGACTCCTCCCCCTTCTTCCACAGTCCTAGCCTAGGATCCCCTAACTGAAGAGCAATTGCACAGAGGTGTCATCCCGATACTGTGCCATCCGTCCAAGCCCAGACCATCCTCCTCCTGCCCCAAATCATCACCAGAACAAGAGCTCCTTACATCTCAATGCAGGACACACTCCTCCTTGGTCCTCATAGAAAAAAAAACAACCACCCTGTATCTCAGGGTGTCTTCCAGGGGCCTGTGATGGAGACCCACAGATGAAAGCTGGCAGGGAGGCCTGGAGCTGAGTCCAAACTCCACCCCTTCCTTGGGTGCTTCCTTTCTTCAGCCTTTTGGTTGTTTCCTCCAGGCTGCCTTGCACACACTTCTTTGTTCCTTCAGTCCCCAATTAGTGCTTTCTGGGGCAGCTGCTTCTGTTCCCTTCAGTTCTTCCCTTCCCAGGTCCAGCTGTGGAAATGCTCCCAGCAGGGATGCTAGAACTCAAGAGTGCTAGGGGGGTGACAGCACCTCCAGCTTTAAATGGTTTCCATTATATATAGGGTGTAAAGTTTTCTTTAATGGCTTTCAGTATCCCCACTATAAAAACTGTGCCAATACCCCTGCTCCCAGGTACATCTTGCTCTCCCTATCTTCCTCTTACTTAGTGGGAGTCATGCCATCACACGATTCCCTTTTCAGTCACACAACTCGTCCAAGTTTTAAAAGGGCTTAGGCCCTACAAGTGAGCTGGAGCAATTTACCTTTAAAAGGCCAGCTTGCTCTGTTATAGACCTCATCACATCCTGAGAATAGGTCTGAAGGGCCCCTCATCCTAAGTGAGGTGGTAGCATCTACAGAGAGTTTGAATCAGGCCCCATACCACAACGAAGACAGAGACAAGTTGGTAAGCTTGTGTATATCTTGCCAATGTCTGGAACTAGAGACATGGGGAAAGTCAAAAGTTACTTAAAAAAAAACGTTAAATTTGACTGGTCTTTTTGCCACTGAGTACTAAGACTTACAGTCAATATGTTTTATTGTAATATTGATAATTTCACTTCAAGACCTGTAAAAATGTATTGTTGATATTTTGACTCCAGTCTCTGGTTGACCAAATCTTGGCCTCATCTATAGGAGTTTTGCCATTACCTTCAATAGAACAAGGATCTGTCTCTTTATAGCCTAATCTTGCAAATATTAATGCAACAAGGTTTAACTCACTGTATGCCACCAAGACTGAATCTGGGCCACTGTCTTCAAATGACTTTATTAAATCCAGCGTGTAACTGAGATCAGAATATAGGCTAGTATCTCCAGTAGGTAAATATAGTAGTCTGAATGTATTTTTGCCAAGTCAAGCTTATAGTTGCTATCCCATCCTAAGTGTGGACTTCATATCCTGCCACTGGAACATGGGACATAAGAAAGCCATTTATCTAACATCTTATGATTCTGTGTTGCTTTATTGATTAAGTGGATTTTAAATACACCATTAAAAATATTGCAGAAAGTTAATAAAAGCTAACATTCAAAACAAAACTTTTACATTGTGGTGACATTTTTCTAGCCTCACCAGACTTGGTCTTTTTTACAAAATTAGGAAACTGTAAATACGAAAGAATATCAATTCTATGGACAGAGATGAGGAGTTTGACATACAATTTGAATATAGTTTTATATTCCTAGCCTATTTGCCTCATGAGATATTCCCTCTAACCTTGTTTTTCACAGCACTTATTTCACATTTGGTGAGTTTCTCAGGAAACCAAACAGAGATGAGTTGTTTTATAGAAGTGATGGAGTAGCATCTTCCTTTGTCCCCACTCTCTAACCCTTGCAGCCAATCAGAATGCAACCAGTGGTTATAGCACTATAAGATATTCCTCATATCAAAACAAGCAGAGTCCTGTACTGCAATTTGGACTATCCTGCTGCTGCTGTCCGTCTTTGTACCTTGAACTATATATTTTTTTAAAACAAGCACACCTCGTTCACTATGTTCACCAATGCCCTTTGCTTTCATGTATAAAGGGCCACGATTGTCTCAAAGCACACTATTATACTTGCAAATTTCATGTCAGATTTTCAAAAAAGTGCACAAAACATCTATAATTTGCATGCACAAGCCAGACAGTTGTACCTGCAAATGGATGAGGAGTATTTGAATGTTCAGTTAAATTAACTGTGCATGCAAATGAGAAATGCATTTTGTATACAGATTTGAAAACTTTGAAAAAAAAAATTAGCCCCAAGATGTGGAGTATCCCTCCTACCGATAACTCTAAATCATTACCCCCAGCAACCAATTGATCAGCATTTCCCAACATTCTGAAGCATTCATATCTTGCCATCTCTCTGAACAACCGCGCTGAGGTTGGGAGAAGGGGGAATGCAAAGTCGGCTGCTTATCGGCTTGGGAGGGAGGGGAAGGTCATTTGTTTGTATCTGGTAGGAATGCTCTGCTCCAGTTCCCAATGGAAAGATATTGTAATGACTTATGAAATGTCACTAGACTAGTTTTACACTGAAAACAAACTGAATATATAAATAAAGCCACCTAGGATACTAGCCTATGGGTGAAGGAAAAAAAGAAAGAGAGAAAGAAAGCCCCGTGATCGAGAACTATCAGGAGTGCATCTTACAGTACGAACACCTTTAATAGGAGGGCATGAATGGGCTCATCTACATACTTCTAACTCTCATATTATTCATGAGATGGTCCCCTGGTATCCAAAGATGTGACACCATGCAGCAGCAGCTATTACTTTAGAATACTGTATTCATGGCTTTGAAAATCTCCACTGTGTTTTTGTTCTTTTCTTTTGCTAATGCTCATAACAGATCGCTTTGGCCAAGATTTTTGGAAGTGACCAGTAATTTGTGGCCCTTGTGTTTTGAGGGCCCAAACTAAGGACAGCCTGATTTGCAGGAGTTGTGAAGCATCCTGCCTCTGAAAACCAGGTCCCTCTAAGATACCTTAAGTAGCCCCTCCTCCCTTCCAAAATTGAGGCACCATAGTCATTAGCCACTTTTGAACATCTTCACTTACAATTTCAGATTGTTATTTAGGCTCTTTAAAAGAGGATCAAGAGAGTGGAAGAAATGAAAGTAATGATCCCTCAAATCTGTGCATCTGCACATCATAGCTTTAATCTAAAAAACAAATCAAAAACAGACAGACAGACTCATATAGACAACATTTTAAAAAGTCAGCAGCTTAAATACAGGAACGACATCAGGACTAAGAAGAATTAAACAGAATATGGCTCAGCTGTTTCTCAAGCATCTTAATCCTCTCAAAAGAATTTAACTGGGATGGAAAAAGGAAAAAACATCTATACTTGAAGTGCTCTTATATGAAATTTTATGATTCTAAGACAGGGAAGAGCAACAGGGAAAGAGGATCAATTCAGATGGCAATGGAAACAATTCAATTAGTGAAATAAATAATACTGAGATCGTCTCCAGGGTGAATAAGGATAGGCAGAAGACGACTTTCTGAAGTATACTTAAAGGACAGCCCTGTCTGTGCCACATGAATGTTTAAAATACATTATATTGCCTGCTGGGGGTACAGTTAGATGGATAGTTTTGCTGCACATTCCACATTCTACCAGTGTGTATAGTGGGCTCCCTCATTCTTTAGGGATTTCAGCACCACTGTAAGGACAGTGACACTTCTGAGGTATTCTTCCAGAGCTGCATTCTAGTTCTGATCTTAAGGAAGCCAGTATACAGACGTTCATGCTACCAAACAGGCTGTAACTATTCTGGGCTCTCCCCAGACCCACAGCATGCACACTCCAGAGTCATGGGAGGCTGCAGCCAGTGTAAAAGAGCCCAATTCGGTGCTCACAGTAGCCTGAGGGAGTTTGTAGTCAAAGATGATCTCCACACATCACTTAGATTACCTTTACCCTGGCAAGGACTATAAGAAGCTCTGTGGAGCTGTGGCCAGGTCAGACTAAGCCTCACATTAATATTGATTTTGCAGGCTTTAACATATGATCTTCCTCACCCAAACCAAGCCCAGTTTGGCCCCTCTATCAGGACAGAAGTTCTTTGAAATACAATAAAAATTCCTGAAATACTATTCCAGAATTTCTCCTCTGCTACCTTTTACCCTGGAGGTTTCACAAAGATGATCAAGCAGCAAACTAGATGCTGGTCTTCCTTTCAGTACTGGAGCACTTCACACCTTGGGTGTATCTATTATGATTTCCACTGTGCATTACCAACAGCACATGTGCAGGGACAGGCAAGCAGCTCCTCCCAGGCATGTCTCTTCTATCAGCTGGTCCCTCTGAGAAGAGCTGATACCAAGTTCATGTCTTTCCAGAAACAATTGCTTTTTCTTGCGTGCAGCTTTAACTGTAGATGTTACATGAAGATTCAAGCCTCTCCTTATATCTGGCTACTCATCACATCCCTCCACAAACAAAACCAAAAGCATCCTAACACTTTTCAGGGAAACCATGAGACCTGAGGAGTGGGGGTAGGGGCGAAAACAAGTCTAGTTCTTCCAGCACTGTACATGTGACATTCAGTGAAAAGTCTATGAAAACTTAACACATGCAACACAAGGAGACTAGACTGTTGATAGTGCTAGTTGATTTGACCATCTCTCTCCTCCAAAATGAGGACGTGGTCAAAATAAAGAACAATGCAAACCCAAAAGGATTAAGAGACATTCTACCAGGTTCTTGCTCCAGGACAGGTCTCTCCCCCACTTTCTCTGCAGCTCTGCTTGCAGGTGCATTACTAAAAGTATTCACACCCTCTGGATTCTGTGACCTAATGTTGAATTCCATTGGTTACCAACTCTCACATGCTCTCTTTTTTTCAGCCTGCTGTAACTGAAATAGTAAAAAACATTTCAAATCAACACTGCTTATTTCACTCCAAAGTAACAACTTTCCTCCATTCTGGGACGTCACATTCATTAAGAAAAGTTCTAGCTTTCTGCTCCCGCCCAGAATCTTGAAACAAAAGTATTTTCACTCATGTTTTCCCTAGAGCATCCGGGGAAAGGACGGATTTTGCCTTATAATCCATTCAGCATGGGGGTTGATGTGGTACAAGTCTAAGAGATATGTATCTGGATCCAGGCAATGTTCACCTGTTGGATAAAAAAACACACATTTTAAAAAGTAGTATTTTGCACCCTCAGTCCCATAGCTATTATTTTCCTGTGTGTAACACTATTCAAATTACTTTAAATATATATGGATAGCTATTTAGAGCAAACAAGTTCCATAAATCAGTAATAGCTACCCTTGTTTTTAGAAGTGGACTCATCACGGATCAAGTTTTAAGAACTAGTTTTCATCTGTGAACATGCAGCTTTACCCATGCACTTTAGGGGGGTGGGATAGCTCAGTGGTTTGAGAATTAGCCTGCTAAACCCAGGATTGTGAGTTCAATCCTTGAGGGGGCAATTTAGGGATCTGGGGCAAAACCAGTACTTGGTCCTGCTAGTGAAGGTGGGAGACTGGACTCAATGACCTTTCAAGATCCCTTCCCAGCTCTGTGAGATAGGTATATCACTTCTGGACCATTAATGCTTGCAGATATGAGAGAAACAATTCTACCTCCATGCTGGTGATGGGTTTTGCATGTATGAAGTTCTATCACTTGTTTGTGCATTGCTAGAATCGGATCTGAGGCCTAATCTGCATTAGAAAGTTTTACTGGTATAACAATTTGGTTATGGGTGTGATTTCTTTTACTGAAATAAATTATACTGGTAAAAGTCCTAGTGTGAACAGTTACAGTGGTATAAAAGTGACTTACCAGTATAATTATTCCCTTTCCCGTACAGGAATAAGCGATATCAAAGTTTCTGCACCCCACTAGAGGTGTTGTAGCACTAACTATACTGGTGTATTTAAAGCAGTACAACTCTGAGTTTAGAGATGGCCTGAGTGTGCAGGCAGTGGTTTTGGAGAAGTTTAAGCACAGAAATGGGTTACAACCTGATCTTCCCTTTAAAAACAGTTTTTAAAATAACGAAATTTCCTTACCTGTGTTACTAATGCTACCTTAGCTTATAAAGATGACAGAATTTGCATTATTTAATTTAGCTTTCACAGTCTATGCTGTTTATTTCACCTTTTTTCAAGTAAATGCCAGATTTGTAATTTTCACGTGTTTCCAGTCTATTTCACTTTCACTTTCTGGTTCTCATATACTAGTGAGTCTTTGGGTTTCATCACACTCCAATGCAATGTTTCAGAAATCAACATCTATTCTTTTTTAAAATCAACCAGAGATCAGAGTACCTTTTACTTTCCTTACACAGTTCTGCTGCATATAGAAATGGCAGATCAGAATAGAAGCATTAGGAGTAATGCAGCAATTTATCGACTGTATTAACTACTATGGCCCTGACTCAGCAAGGTAATAAGCACGTGTCTAACGTGAGTATTTTTCGTTGAAGTCAATATCATGAGCTTAAAGAAAGGCATGTGGTTAAACACCTCACCCTCTAATACTTACATGTGACAATAATTTGTCCTGCCAACTGTTTTGTGTATTTTTAATAAAGAACTAGCAGCTAACAAAAAAAAATTAAATTCATTCTAGATCATGAATAATTTCCCCCAGTGTTGTGTGTGTTTTTAAGTTCTGGGGTAAGTTGACAGTGTCCCTTAGAATAAAGGGCATTTACGGGTCTATCCGCCCAGCATATGATTTGGTAAAGATTCCTGAACAGATACACTCTTGTTGCCAACTTCAGTCACTACAGAGAACCAGCCTACCACCCTCAGTCCTAGCTTTGGCCTTTTATCACAATAAAGGCACCATAACACAGTATTAACATCCAAGAACTTTAGTGTTCGTAAAGACCTTCATATAGTTCACTTGCAGCCTTTGGATCTGGTAGAAGGGATTTGTTTACTTCTATCAAGCAGGCAGAGTCCCTTGTCTTCTGTTGATACTATAATGGAGAAGTGTTAAAGACAGACCTCTTCTGGTAGATAGAGTTGTTCTCCTGACAATCCTGTAGCTCATCATAGATGGGCATTACAGAAACTCCATCTTTGTGCTTAGTCCATGTTGCCTCACCTCCATGTCTTCTGTACTCATTAGCAGAGACCATCTTTAAAGATTCCTAACACCATAACAAGCCTTATCAGTCCTCACAAGACAAGCAGTGTCCCAACTAGAACCTTGAATTTGTTGAGCCAGCTGCTATCACGGAAAGACAACCCAAATAGGTTGTTACTAGTTCATTAGTGAGCAAGCCTTCCAGCAGCATTAGCCTTCTCCTTTAATAGATGATGATACTGTACATAGTATTATGGCACAGGTTCATTTTACTAACGCTGCAGACTCAGTCTTTAAATAGGATGAGGTGTACAATGGAGATGGACTCACAAGAATAAAGCTGGGTTTGGTTAGAAAACCTGTATATGAATTAGACAATGGCAGAGGATGGAAAGGCTTTGCTCTGGATGTCTGCGTAACTGAGGGTTAAAACCACAAGCAAGTTCTGCTGATCATTCAGAATTAGTGCCAGAAAAGCCTTTGTATCACCGTGAAAAGAAGTAGACATGTACTGTGATGGGGCAAGGCCAGATGGCTACAGTAAAGTACTGAGAAACAGGTATGTTAGCCCCAGGCTAAACAAATCCCTAGGACCCTGGTAACCAAATGGCAGTTGCTCCAGATTAATCAAGGCACCTGGGGCCAATTAAGATCTTTCTAGAAGGCAGTGGAGATAGCTACTTTAATTAGAACACCTGCAGCCAATCAAGGCAGGCTAATCAGGGCACCTTGGGTTTAAAAAGGAGCTCACTCCAGTCAGGCAGGGAGAAGCCAGAGGAGAAGGAGCGTGTGTGAGGAGCTGGGAGCAAGAGGGCAAGGAGCTGAGAGAGAGAGAGTGTACTGCTGGAGGATTGAGGAGGACGGTCCTGTGGTGAGGATAAAGAAGGTGTTTGGAGGAGACCATGGGGAAGTAGCCTAGGGAGTTGTAGCTGTCATGCAGCTGTTACAGGAGGCACTATAGACAGCTGCAATCCACAGGCCCTGGGCTAGAACCCAGAGAAGAAGGCGAGCCCGGGTTCCCCCCGCAAACCTCCCAACTCCTGATCAGACACAGGAGGAGCTGACCCAGACTGTGGGTTCCACAAGAAGGGAAGATCACTGAGGTGAACAAATCCGCCAATAAGCGCAGGACCCCACCAAGGTAGAGGAGGAACTTTGTTACAGTACCTAGTTCTGCTGCATTTCAGAGAAGTTCCTTTAGAAAGTGTAACTATTTTAGGGTCATATTTTAAAGAGATCTCTACTGTAGGCACCTGCCCAAGTGGACCAATTTTAAGAAGAGTTCAGCACCCACAAGCTCCCATTGTTCCAAATGGCCTTGTTCTCAAGGGGAGCTGACCACAGCTTCAGAATGTCTGGGCTTTAACACTGTTTACTGGGCTCATTTTTTAACTAACTCCCCTGTCTATCAAGCTGGATAACCACTTCAAGGCCTCTATAAACAGCTTAAGTGGCAGAGGATTTCATATGGGTCCTGTGTACTTGAGTGAATTTCACTCCTGGGGAGTACAGTTTGCTCCATCTTTATCAGAACCCTCTCCTGCAGTCAGACTCTCTTTTCTTAATTCCCCACTAATGCCCCAGCACCAAGAAGAGATCTGTAGCTATTCAGCATCCAATCTGACATACTTATATTGCCGCCTACTTCATAGAGGAGCAGGTTCATCGACTCGACAGCACCATTACTGCAGGAGACAAAAAAGAAACACAACATTGTAATTGGACTTTGTACAAGGCAGGCCGGAACAATCAGATCCAGCTCAGCAGTTCATGTTTCTAAGGTCAGCAGGGGTAAGAGAAGCTACAGGGCATAGGGCTATAGACTCCCCTCACTCTCTAGGAGTGCAACTCTTGAAAAGATCACCCAAGTATCAAGACTGAAGCATGGGACATTCTTCACTGCTAGGAGACCCACAAAGGGCTGGCAAAGGACTTGCTTCTCAGACAGAAGATAAAAGGCACAAAAAAATCGATGTTTATCGGCAGAGTTCACCTTGGACTGACAGCCTATTTGAGCAGCACTCGTCTGTGTAAGGAACGCTGCAGCAGCCTTTGGCAGGGAAGGCAGCTGGCCACTGGGATATTAGTGTTAATGCTTTCCTGTCTAACGTGACAGCTTTGATTGCTTTCTCCTCTGCTCTCCTAAGCCTGGACATAGCCTGCCTAGGGATGTGGTGCAAGAGATGCATCAGTGTGTGCTTCCTGAAAACACTGCCAGATACAAGCAACTGTCTGGATTAGCACAAAGGGTGATATTCTGGCTGCTAAGTAAAGCTGACACCACCTCTCCTGGTTTACTGCAAACTTCAAAAGGGAAGCCAATAAGGGTTGCCCTCCCTCCTTTCCCCCCAAAGGGAATCCACTCCTCCTCCCCAAGAGAATTTTGCACATTGTTACAGTTCACCTGCTCGCTAGCACCCAGGGGGCAGCAGACCAACAACTGCTCCACATCCCCAAAAGCCCATACAATGACGCAGTCACAATTTAAAGGGAGATGAGGGTTTCCTCTTCCCCCTCCCAAACACACTTCAAAAGGATTTAAAACAGCAAACCAGAGTCACTGAATGTAGTCACTATATAACCTCTCTCCCCTTGCCAGTCTCCCACCCCTGCAAGAGAAAACATACAGAAACTGGACTACTCTGTCTGCTTATAACCAAGAAAGAGCCTTTTACCGTTTGATGAGGCTGACTTTGTTGACAATACTCCAGCCATTCTGACTGAGATGTTTCTGAAACTGCCTCAGGACATCAGCAGCTTTGGTTCCATTGTTCAGATGAACCTCCAGTGAATCCTTCAGTAACAGAGATATCTGTACTTTCACTGTCTTGGAAGGCTAAAAATAGAGGTGGGGGGGAAATGGTTTTAAAAAGAAAGATACTGACAATTTAGAACAAAAGAGACGCCAGTTTTCTAAATGGAGGTGGGAAATCATGTACAAGTACAAATCCAATGGCCCATTGATGGGATTTATACCAGGCTGAGATGTGAAAATACAGAGCTGTCTAAAAGCGGTGAAGACTAAAGAGATAGACTTTTGTTTTAATACTGTAGCCAAGGATGGAATTGTTGGTCTTAGATAGAATTTGGAATAGAATTAAGTGTGGGTGCCCTCCGGTGGTCATGAATTGTCTAGGCATTAAAACTGCTATAGAAACGTTGACGTAGCTAAAACAGTCAGTTCCACTGAAATGGAAAAGCTTAGTGAAATTGGGTTGATTTTGCCTGAATTTCATTTTAGAAGAAACTGAAAAGGAGGGGGTTCTGAAAGCACTGAAATGCCCCACTGCAGCATTTCCCAAACAAAACATTTTGATTTTTTTAAAAAATTCAGTTTTGGTTCCAATGAGAACAAAGCCAAAATTTCAGTCTCAAAATCCTTTATAAAAACTGAACTTCCGTTCTCTGCACAGTCCTTTAAAAGTTTTATAATGGATGTCCCAACGCACACAGTTCTTCCTGCTTAAATTATACCAGTTTGCTCCATATTGGATGGATAGTTGCCAACTCTATAAAGCAGCAGCTTTTCAACAGTGATAACATGCATTGCATAATGCAGGATTTGAGAGTGACCCATCCCTTTTGTTTAATTGATTTGTGGTTTCTAATTGTTTAATAGTAAAGGCCAAAATTTGCAAGTACACCTCAGTCTGTACATCGCTTCCTAACTTTGGCATATTTCTTAAAAGGAAAAAAGAGAGGCGCTCATCCATTAACTGCTGTTTTAAACAGAATTTGGATAGGGTCTGTCAGCACCCTTGGGAAAGAAAGTGGTACGGAAACAAGTGCAGTGAATCACTATTATTATTTGTGATATCGCACTGTCTACATGCCCCAGTCACGGATCTACTGTTTGCTAATATCCAGCACCACTGCATGTACCTTTACTCATTAACACTGGTGTCATGCAACCCTACTGATCAGAACAAGTGTTTGGAAGCACAAAAGTAGGGCAGGAGAGACAGACAGGTACCTGAAGGCTGCTGCCCTCATTTCTAAGTTTCTAAGATTTCTAGCTGGCACTTGTAATAAAAGCCAGTGTGTACCAGTAAGATAAGCCAGTATGTCCATTGTGAGCTTACAGAGCCAGATCCTCAGTTGTGTCAAGTTTACACTTGGTGCAGCTAAGACAAGATTCGACTGCCAACATTTCAGATTTCCCTCCTCACACACAAGCCTGAGAGTACATGGCATCTAGGGCACAGCATTTGCACAGTTTAGTAAGGGAAATGGGGATGTTTTGCTGCAAGCCAGTGAGATGAATTTTCGAGGAGTTTGTTGTAATGTTTTTGCCTGTTTCTCTTTAATTTTTGTTTAAAGAGAATTTAACCCCCTAGCATATACTCATCATTCATGAGGGGACCTTTAACGGGAAATCTTCGTTCAACCCCATCCTCAGAGGGTTCAGCTTACTTACTTCTGCCTGGTTCTTCTCCACTTTGTCCTTGTCTGTGTGAATCTTCCGTAGCAAGTTTTTGATCCGTTTGTCGTAGAACTGGTACCTCCGGCTGCTGCTCTCATTCAGTTTTCTCACTTGAGCTACTAGGAAAGAGGAGATCTAAGGGAAATAAAAACAAACCAATAAATAGACCCAATGGAGAGGGGTGTGTGGCTGGATACTTTCCAGGACTAGACAGTCATTCTATAAAAGATACTCGGAAAGTACTGGGCTCCAATATACGTTGACAGTTACACTGATGCATGCGTAAGTTTTTCCTACATTGAAGAGTTGATGGGGTTAAGGAGAACATGGTGAATTTGGAGTGGCACATCCAGGGCCAGCGCTACTATTTAGGCAGCCTAGGCCGTCGTCTAGAGCACCAGGATTATTTGGGGGGCAGCATTTTGCTGGGGGGAGGAGGGGGAGGCAGCAGGTGGCTCCGGTTGACCTGCCGCAGGCATGCCTGCGGATGGTCGGCTGCTCGCGTGGCTCCGGTGGACCGCCTGCAGGCATGCCTGCGGCAGCTCCACCAGAGCCACGCACCAACGGATCCTCCGCAGGCATGCCTGCGGCAGCTCCACCAGAGCCGTGGGATCAGCGCAGGGGGCGGCGAAATGGCCGTGCGCCTAGGGCGCGAGAAACCCTAGCGCCAGTCCTGGGCACATCCCCACCCACTTTCAACCCTGAGGAAGTGGAATGCCTCCTAGGGCATCTGCAGAAAGTTATTCTTCCAATGTCCACTGCTCTTTAGGGGACTTTTGGTGGGGCTTTGTTTCTTTTTTAAAAAGGGAGGATTTGTGGCTTTATGCATATCACATCCACAGGGAAGGTCACCAGTAGAGAAATCAGTGAGACTTTCAAAGATTTCTATTGTAAATAGGAAAAAGCCCCTAAAAAACAACAACATTCTGTAGACATAATATTTTGCCTATGTGCCTTAAAAACAGCAAAGACAACAAGAGAGTTTAGCCAAACAACTTTTGTCTACAGAGTTCTATTTTGTTTAAGATCTCCAGGATTATCTCATTTCTTCTGAGTTATAGTCCAGTCTGGTTAATGCACAGGTTGCTATCATCCAACAGCCAGCCATGTGACTTACAGTCCAAAGCAAGTCTTGGTAATGGATCATCATCCGCACAACATCGGCTGCCCCCTCTGCCAGCTGCTTCTCCTTCCCTTCTGGGATCTTATTCGCCAGTCCTTTATGCATGAAGAGATTCGGAGCGATGACTGTGGAAACATTCCAGAGATTCATTTTGTTCTTTTTCTCCCTAGCAACCACTTTACTGAGAAATTCCAGCAGAGCCTGAAAGAAGGAGAAAGACGTGTTTTCAAGACATCTGTGCACAGTTCAGCAAACCTGATTGGGGAAGTGTTGGGTGGCTTAGTTGGTTAATGTCAATAGCTTTTCATTTCTGGAGACCCGAATGCAAATCACAAGTGTAAGTGGGCTTGGTGGTCAGGTCCTAGCATTAAGGAGGTCATCAATTAGTTGTACCAAGCCGTGCTGGCGGCTTATGGGGTGTCAAATCCATAAGTCAGGAAAGACAACAAGATTTGCACAAGGCAGGTAAGGTCTTCTTCCCTAACTTGTGGCAGGCTGCATCCTTTGGAATTCACTCTGAATTTCAGATTCCAAAGACCCCTCAAAATTCAAAGCTTCGCTCAGAGAAAACAGACAAGCGTCTCCTGTTGCTACCCAAAACCATAAGCCATCCAAGCTGCCTCAGAACACTAGATCTTTGACCAACTGAACCGGAGGTTTAAAGTTACAATAGTTCTTCAGGACTATGCAGATATAGCACTTAGATCATCTGGAGGCAGCACTATCGAGCGACTTGGGAGATACTTGTGGGAATTAAGGACATGGCTTCTACAGTACTCCTGACACCTGGGTCCCCAAACTGCTAGAGAACAAAAGTAAAATTCAAATGTCCTGCTCTGCCACAGAAACAACATTCTCTTATTCAAAATTAGCTACAAAGGTGAGAAAGGGATTTTAATCCCGTCTGATCTGTAGAGGGTAGAAAGTTAGAACTTCTCTGCAGCACTTTTGCGCCACATTTTAAACAAATATTATATAAGAATCACAAAAATCAGCTGCATCTTGGTATCCAAGAGCTAAGGAGAATTTGGTCAATGGATATTCTAATAGGAAGAGCCAGATTTTCAAACATGGGCATAAAATGTACCCTGACAAGGCATAAAACTCCTGCTGCTCCTGCATTTGCATGCATAAACTTGGCAATCTCACTGAACTCACACAGGAGTTTGTTTGGCCCCAGGCATCCACACCTAGACCAGTTAATGGAGTTGATGCAAGATCAAAAGAATAAGTCCAGATTGCTTATACCTCTCTCTGCATGAGGTATTAAGACATAGGTTCTCTGGAAGGATTCACATTTTCTCACACAACTAACTGATACAGTAGAAGGGTGGTTATTACCTTTAGGGTGTTTCTATTGGGCTCTGGCAAAATCAGGATAAGCAGGTTGAGAGCTTGCAATCTCTGCTTCAGATCTGGGATATCTACAGTAGGGAGAACGTACTGTGTCCCATCAAACAGTAAAAGCATACATGCAAAATAATCTGAGCCTAGTTAAACATCTAAATCCACCTGGCTCCCACATGGCATCAGAGCTCTGAACATGCTGGTGCCCTATTGTGAAACACATACCACTAATATGGGCAAAACGCAGGGGTAAAACTTTCCAAAGCACCCAACTGATTTAGGGCTTGTCTACAAGATGCTGCATTCTGGACTATGAGGGTGTAAACTGTAGAACGCTCTAAGTGCCCTGTATTTAGTTTGATTCAGTAGGTCTATAAAGGACAGTTAGAGCGTTCTACAATTCACACCCCCAAAGTCCAAACTGCAGCACCACGTAGACTAGCCCTTAAAAGCCTGAATCCTACTAACTCTCGATGAAACTTCAGAGCTTATGTCACTTTTAAAAAATTAATTAGTTTCCAAAAAGTCTGAGGGTAAATTTTTCCAGTGAACCTCAGTACATTATTTCAATTCTATGACAGGCACTACAGAAACGTGAGAGGGTTTTACAAACTTAATTGAGCTCACAGCATCCCTGTGAACAGATAGATTATAACCATTTCAGAGATGGGTCAACAGAAGCACTGAGGTTGCGATTTGCTTTAATTAAAATAGCAACTCTGTGGCAAAGCCACTTGCAGCACCCAAGAAACCAGATTCCTAGAATGGGTTCCAACTGCTACTCCATATTTTCTCCAGAGTCAGAGAGACTACAAGTACAGAAAAAGTAGGGAATGAATGAGTTTTGTTCGACAGCATTAATAAAAATTTAATAATGCATTTATGTTTCACTACAGTAGCTGCAGGACTTAAAAAATACACTACACTAGATGGACTGAAAAGTGAACTGGTTCCACATTCATCTGTTTATGGCAGCAACAAGTTTTGAGACAAAAGCCATGTTCTAGCTGAGAATTAGAAGGGGAAAAAAAGGGGGGGGGAAGGGGGGAAGTGTCTGTGAATGGTCTTGTCCAGAGGTGTGCAATCCATGTGTTAAGGCAGGCTAGAGAGGAAGCATCGTGGTTCAAGGGAGGGGGGGTGGGGGGCAAAGGACTGGGATTCAGGAGAGCTGGTTTCTATTCCTGGTTCTGCCACTGACCTACTGTCTGACCTGGAGCAAGTCACTTCCTCTCTCTGTGCCTCTATTTTCCCTCCCATCCTTTATCGATCTTATCTTAGATGATAATTTTTACCATATGTTTGTACCATGACTAGTACAACAGGGCCCTGATCTGAACTGTGGCCCCTACACCAGTAATAAATAATGCTATTGAGATACTTGAGTGCCATGCAAATGACTTTTGTACACTATTGGAAATAAGAAAGAATCTAGTGTTTTCAGCACACTGGGTGCGGTGTCCGTATTTATTTGACTGATCCTAGTTCACATCTGTCTAGAACACAAAAGCTTATGTGGCACATATCAAATAGGAGATCACAAGACCAACAGAACTTTCAATAAACCCAGGCTGTTAAGGCCAGGCTGCTTGGAAAAGGACTCACTTTGCACAGCAGCGAAAGCCGGTAGATACTCGGCTGTCAACAGAGGGGTGGGCAGCTCTCGAATGAACCTCTTCAGTAAGCCAGACACATCGTTCTGGCGGACCTCATCCCAGCGGAACAGGCCGGTATAGAAGTCACTTTCCAGCTTTTCCTCCAGGCTCTGCATGGGAAGGAAATACCCCATCACTCTCACTAACAAACAGAATGGGAATCCAACGGGGGGCGGGAAATCTTCCACAGGGCAACCCCTCAACAATGAAGACACTACAGAGTACTTCACAACGTAGATTTACTAGCAGGCTCCCCAGCAGTGAGTTTTCCCTATTGTGTTGGCAAGTGAGTGGGGATAATTTTAAATAAGGCTGATACCATACATCAGGCTCATGCAACATGATCTCTTGACACGTACTCCCATACTTTAGAGTATTACCGAAACGACTGTACCTTAATCCTGGTCTGGGACCCAGAAACTCTCAGGATGCCTTCAGTGTCAAGCCCTTTCTTTTCCAAACATGACAGCAACTACAAGGGAAACAGAAAGCTCTCAGGTACAGATCTGAAGGCAGCTGTTCCAGCTTATGGTTCAAGGCCAAGGAGCTATCACATGCAAGTGAACTCTGAAGATAACTTACTGCTTGGAGAATCAGAGGGACCTTGGTGTTGGGGATGAGTTTTTGGTCATTTTCCAACAAAGTGCTGAGCGGAACTCCAAAGAGTCGATTCTCTGCATTAAGGACAATACATGTTGCAATTCTTTACTACGGTCATATACCAAAGGGACATTTCTTCTATTGCAACCAAGAACTACACTTTATCAATATCCAAGTTGTTGGAGGAAAGAGGAACAGAAGCTACAGCAGTAGTTAGCAGAGCAAGGGTACAGGGGAGATCCACAGAAAGCAGCAGTGAGAAACATGGACCCATGTTCTGATCTCAAGTGACAGCTGTGCAAGTTTGGCATATCTCGATAGTCTTTAGTCTGGATTTATGTTTATTAGACTGAGGGAGTCTGCAATGAAGTCTAGCGTTACCAAGACCCATTGTCCAGCTTTGATCACAAGAACTGAGATAGAACTAACCTTTTGCCTTCTGTTTGGCTGCCTTGTTCCTCTTTAACTCCAAGCCCAGGATGTCGCAGAGAGCAGTCAGCTCAATCAGGGCCAATGTGGGGATCTTCTTCATGTCCTGTGAAGATAAGTCTCCTATCCGGGTCACTCCCAGCCTGCCCTTGGGAATCTTAAACTGCTAGGGAGAAAGAACGGAAGAAAGTTTGTAAGGTTTGAGGCAGATAATTCTGTTGATTTTCTTGTGTGTCTTGAATTTCTTTGTGTCCCTACCGCTTCCTTCCATCACTCTTATGGCTGTAAATCTGCCTCTCACCAGCCACAGACCACTGCCCAGGAATACCACTACTTCTGCTTCACCTCCAGGGAAGTTCTTATCCAGGCATTCATCGCCTCTTGTCTCCACTATTGCAATCACCTTCTCTGTGGTTTCCCCAGAGTCCTAAACTGCAGGTTTCCTAGCAGCTGTAAAGTTTCATGCTGCAGCCTGCTTTGCACCCAGAGTTCTCAATAGTGTAGCAGAATGGATTGAATACAGTAGCTCAGCTTCTTGCTGCGTTAAAATGCATCACCACCAGTTTGGATGGGACTCGGATCAGATTACAGTTTCAGGGTGGATGGATATAAGAGATGTTGATAATTTAAATAATGCTAAGTGTGCGTTTTAAATAAATAAGGGGATTTGTTATGCTCTGGAAGAGCTCACTTCCTTCAGCATTGCTTTTCCTTGATTGTTGTCTTATTTGCAATCCCAATTTTGTCAGGCAAATTCAGTACACGAGACTATCCCAACCCACTGCAGCATTTAGAAAGGGGCCCGATAGCTTTATTCGGTTTTGGCTATGCAAGTCAAAATTCCCCAACACGATACCTTGGGTCTGGTTATTACCCTTCCTCTAATGTACAGTGAAAAGAGGAAACACAAGTATCCCAGACACCAACAATGCAGAACTGTAGTTGTTATGTCAGCTAAGATTTGGTGCAGAGATACCTCCTTTCCTGACTTCTACCACAACACAGTTCCTTTTATCACTGCAATACAAGCACACAAACTCCCACATTCACATGTACACAGTTCTGCTATGCTTACCCAGAAGTCTAACCTATTTAATACCCTGAAAACACAAAATGAACTAAGTTCCCAAGGCTCTCTCTATAAAAGTGGAGCTCAACAGGTTCCAAGGGTAGAAGTGCCTTAAAGCCCTTACAGTCAGGGTGCTCTCATCCTTTATCTTCCTAGGCTCCCGTAGAAATGATCCCTTGAGCAAAATGGCTGCTTGCTCCGAGTAGGCAATGTCAGTACAGAATATCTCCTCTTTTCCAGGGCTTCTGAGCATGCAAGAAAAATCCTGGAGTCCCCTTGAATCTGCTATGGACAGAAGAATCTTAGTTGAGGAAGTTTGGAAAGCAAAGAGGACACATGGGCAAACTAACCTAGGAATGCGTATTAAAGTGCAAGACTTGTGGAGCCACCATAAACAAGTAACATCCATGGGTATTTGAGCTGGGCAAGGTTTGTTAGCACACAGTATTATGTCCACGTTCAACATGGTAGACTGGCTTGAAGTCATAGTATTATAACTACAATCTACCAGGTCAGTGACACGCAAAATGTCTAAAATGACCTTGAAATGAATGAATGTCTAGATGGACAACTTCTTAAATAAGAAACACAATTGATTTTGGTATGATAGCATGTGTTAATCTCTAAAACTACTTATTTTCATAATTTACAGCAACTGCCCAAGTCCGTAACAATGTGATACTACTCCATAAACTCTATCCTCTAAAAAACCTAACACCACACAACACTATTTGAGCATTGGGGCAGGTCAGGCAAACCCAGGACAGATTAAATGTTTGGGTTAAAAATCTAGGCCAAAGCTCTGCCGTTACCAGATGGCATTGGACCTAGATATTGTAGAACACAGGATGTGTGTTACATAAAGATAATATACTCTTCTCAGAAACTTTAATACTGGAGGCAAAGCCATTTAAGAACTTAGATTAGAAACATGTCCCTCCTGGATTTTTAGCCCTACCTAGGAATTTCCTTGCTGTTGGAGATGATAAACAAAAGGTCAACACATGTATGTAGTTGCACATTATCTGAATATTGTGTTTGCCAGGTTGACTCCAAAGTCAGTTACTAATTAAAAGTGTAAACAAACGCTGAACTTCCTGACTTTTTTTTAAACCAAGGATCTATTAGGAAAACCCGAAACTTGAACAGTTCTAAGCCTTGAACTTTGCATATGTGAAAAGAGAGAGAAATTAAATAGTGTGAATTACATCTCACGTGTATGTTTTAATCCCTTATAAAGAGAAGAGATTTGGATGGAAGTGGTGCAGGTACAGCTCTTAGTTTTTCTCTGCTGCTAAAGAGGGCTGAGGGATATTTGCTTGTGTTTTTATATTGTGAAAAGGAGCTGATCATAAATGCTCTGTTCCCAAAACATGCTCCCTTCCTAAACCTCAATGACACACTGTAAGTTTACAATACAGTAAAACTGCCTTACGTTTCTGAGTGCAGTTTGAAATATCCACACTGTGCTGAGACCGATCCTTGTCAGACTCCTCCATCTCCACTACCTTCTCCTAGAAAAAAGGATGGAACATAATATGCCACATGCAGAGCAGATCAGCGGCCAACATGGGGCATCCTTGTTTTGGCAAAAAGTACCATGTCAAACTATCTTGCTCTCTACTATTGAAGAGCTATAACAATGCCATTTAGTTGAGTTGAAATCTGCAAGGTCTGCCATGGATGCGACAATCACTTAAAGAACTGTTGTGAAATAAAATACTTCATCTACAGCTTACTTTCTTCTGCAGCAGAGCCTGTAATTAGCACTCCTCTCCCTGCCCCTCCCTCCATAACCCGTACACTCACACCATTGTTAAATCACCAATTCTTACTCTTTCACACCTTCAGGTGTCAGTGGACATATGCAGAGAAGTCTCAATGGCCCCATTTTATACAGTAGTTTAAGTGCTCTAACTGCCTGTCAAAATGCACCAATCAGTAGTCAGTTTTCGTTCAAACAGTTCCTGTGACATCCACCCACAGCATGATCCATCCATGGAATGGTGGCCTTTGAGGAGAAGTCACTTTCTTCAATTATATGCCATTTAGCCACATGGATGAAAATGCACTAAAAAAGACTAAGCAACACAATGTTTCCCTTTTGTCCGCTTTACAACAACACATCTCTTTGCCACAAGTCATATAGGTCCATTAAGTGACGTGTCTAAAAGATCAGTGTGATCCAGACATCGCTGAAGGACATGCTGAAAAAAATCCCATGATCAACAGAGCTGGCTGTGAAACAGGAAAAGGAATATTTTCATTCAAGTTTTTTGCCTCAAAAACTTTAAATTAAGACTTTCTAACTAGTTCCAATTGCAACCTTACTGTCTAGTTAACCCGGCAATAAAGAATAAGGAACCTATGCGGAGCCACTGCAAATAAGTAAAATCATCCAAGTGCAGAGAAAGATTTTACTTCTTTTGAACAAAACATGCGACTGATTAATCTCGTGTATAGCTCGCCTTGTGACTTAGCAACTATAGTCCTCTACCTAACAAGCGCACAGCTTGACGTCAGAGCACCATGGTCCTTTCCAGCCTGTCATGCCTGTTCTGTGAACAACAATGTGGGTGCATCCATGTGTGTGAAAAGCTATGCTAGAAATGCAAGTCATTTTGAAGACTAAAAATGCTGCTTCAGAGATGCAAATAGGAGGTCAAGGCAGACTGCAGTGCCACCCCCCCACCCCGCACCACTGTTAGAGAACTCAGATAAGGAAATGTCATTGTGAAACAAATTAAGAGTCCCTGCTGATTCTGATACATTGGAGTGCTAGTGGTTCCTTCATAGGCCCTGAACCTGCCCCTGTTGAAGCCAACAGCTGGACTCCCAGTGATTGCAAAACTGCAGGATAACTCTCACCGTTGACATATTTATTGGGCATAATACTTTCCTTAGCTCAAATGTGGCACCTAGAATTCACAGTAAGAACAGCATCAGAAACAGGAGGAAATGTGCACCTGAAGGGGAACAGGAACATGGGCGAGGATCTGATCATAGGACTAGGTTTTCAATTGTTACTCTCTGCCTCTTGCACTGACTTTTTTCTGAGTAAGAAAGTTTTGTGATCAAGGCAGTGGACTAGGACTCAGGGGATCTGGGTTCAAAACTCAGGATGCAGTCAACTTCCTATGTGCCTGTCGAAAAAAAAATCAGATTACCTCTGTGTGCCTCAGTTTTCTCATCTGTAAAGTGGGAACAACATTCAACCACCACACAAAGGGCTATTGTGATCACTCATGTTTGTGGAAGTACCAGGAAGGTAAGACATGATAAGTATATTTGTTTGTACAGGGCTCTCATAATCTTCAGCAGAAAACCCATACTTGCATTGGAGGACACAAGTTGGCTCAGCATTCAAGATGTTCTGTGAAAAAAAACTTGCCTGCTCCAAAGCCTACTGAAATCAATGGGACTCTGGATCAGGGTCTGCAAAAAGGGTACCAATCGACACATTATACAAGTTGTTTATGATCCCAGAGCATTAAAATAGGAAGATTTAAACATGACAAATAAATACATTGATTGCTCTTTAATGACCCGAATTAAGAATCTGGTATTTCCCTTGCAATGGAGGAGGGTATCGCAAAACTCAGAGAGAGAACAGATTAATTGCCGTTTTTATTTTAAGTGCTTATGATTTCATCTTCTCTTCCAATAAAGGGAAAGACAACCCAGGAATATGGAATTCAGGTCTTGGCAAGTCAGTAAAAGAGGAATAAGTTTTCAAACAGCTAGCTTTAAAATAAATGTATTTGCAGTTCTTAACTTTGCTCACCCTGTCCAGTACATTCTGCTAATGATTGGGGATCATAAACACATGACTGCAAAGCTTTGAAGTCCAACAATACTGAGAGAGAGAAAACATGAATAATTCCAATGGCTCTAACCAGAGCCTGTAGAATGGTGTCTAGAAATCTGGTTTACAGCTAGAAATGAGATGGAACGTTTTGTTTTCTTATCAAGTTAAAAGCTATTTAAATAAGCAGGTTTGGTATCTTTGAATGTGCACACAGTATACCAAGTATTTTAAAGCAAGAAGCTCGATCTCAGTTGGATGGATTATCAAATGCAAATATTAGCAATGTATCAAATGCACACAGGAGACTGATCTTTACAAGCTCGGCAAATGCTTTAGGAGCAAAGGAAAATGGAATACATTTCAGAAGAGCCAATGGGATCACATTACATTTGTTGCTGGTAAGTCAAAACTAAAACATTCAGCATTAAATTTTCAGACAAGCAACTAGATTGAACCCCAGGGCACAAACAGTTACTGTAGCTCCACATAGGGTAACCAGGCATCGTGATACTAGGGGCTTTATCTTATATATGCACCTTTACCCTCCCACCTCCCCACCCCTAAAAAAAGTGTCCCAATTTTTCCGCACTTGCTATCTGGTCACCCTAGTTGCACGTGCAAAACTACTACATGTGTGCTGTTACCCACTTGTGCATGAACAAAAACAGTCTGCATTTATACAGGATTATTCATAACCCTATCTCCGTGCAATTAAGCATGCTAGAATTATCTCAATCTAAGAACAGTGAGAAAGCGACAACTAACATCTGCCACTGGTTTCCGGCCTTATATTATGGAGACACTAGTTTATTTTTCCAGCATGTATTTAAACAATCATTTATACTATTAGTGTGTTCAACTAAAACTTATCAGAAAGGTCATCTGGAGAAGTATGAAGGAACAGCTCATTCCTGCAAAAGGTCTGAGTAATAAGGATGACACCAGGCTAGGCTCAGCTTGTATAAATGACTATTCCAAATTTTTAAAAGGCACCAAGTGGAAAGGAAGGAATTGAGCAACTTCTATTGGGTAAGCTCCCTGGGTGAATTCACTAGCAAGTCCAATTTCCAGGGCTCACAATGAGGTAGGTTTAAGAACTGTGCTATCCTGCCTAATGCTTTTTTAATAAGAATGATACTATCAAGCCTCTGAAGGCAAATTAATTAGAAGAGGAGCAATTAATCCAAATGTTCCACTTTAATGGGAATAAGTTCAGGAACATGTTAAATGGGGCCTGCATTATGATCCATTCTCTCACTCCTGACTAGGCACTGGCCCCAAACTCCATAGCAAATTGTGAATTAATACCTCTTTTTCCTACCCTTTGTGTCCATGTGGTCAGCTTAGACTCTCAGCTCTCTGAGGACGGTGTACATGCATACATTGGGGCCATGATCTCAGCTGCGGCCTCTAAGTGCTTTTGGAATACAAATAAAATACTAATGTTTTTGTGTGTCATACATGGAACATGTCATGAATTCACATCTGGCCAACACAGTTAACAAGTTGTCACTGGTGCTGCAAGCTATGGAAAGCGGCTCTTTCTCCAGTACATAGGTGACAAGTATCGAACATCACAAAGATCCCCACCACAAAGGACATTAACCAAGATGCTTGTTGGCAGTCTGCGGGAAGGCTATGGACAATGAAACAGCCCCTCACCGCGAGAAGTGTTAAGGCATATTGGCAGAAGAGTAGCTGGAAAACTTGTATTGCTGCTGCACATACCATTCCTGTTCTGTGGCTACAGAGCGATCTTCAGACTTACAGAGCTGCCATTCTGCTACCTTTCGCTAGCGCTACACTGACTAGAGTGAAGTCTCTAAATCCTCAGGTTCCAGAGCACTGTTTAACTGTAACCCCAAGGCATAAAACTCTGCAAGATACACTTCTGCTTAGGCTCAAAAGGTGAAATGTTGCTAGTTCGCAGTGATATAACCCCACAGAACCAGCAAGCCAAAGTGGCTGCTAGGACGCATGGAAATATTCTGGAGAATATTTATTTTCAGTAAAGCAACATACCTCAGAGCCAACCACACCAAAAATGTCTCTGACATCACGCACGGGTGGTTTGTTCTTCTTCCGCCGTGACCGCGAGTAAGTATCCAGCCTTCGTTGCACAGCTGCAGCCTGGGTCTTGGTCAAGGTGGAGAGCAGCACT
Source organism: Chelonoidis abingdonii (assembly GCF_003597395.2). NCBI lineage: Eukaryota > Metazoa > Chordata > Testudines > Testudinidae > Chelonoidis > Chelonoidis abingdonii. The sequence goes on along the minus strand of NC_133782.1, from coordinate 23,407,082 downwards.
ATGTTGTCATTTTCTGAGGTGTCCTCCCCAATTAGGTCAGAGAGGCCTGCATCTTGTAGCCATTCAGCTTCGGCTTCTCCCTCTGAGAGGCAAGGGATGAGGAGAAACGCAGTGTCAGTGAGAAAGCAGGGTAACACTGCGAACTAACAGATACAGTAGGGACAAAGCAGGGCTAGAAAGACAGTCAGACATGCCATAAATCCCAACAGCTCACTTCATTTGGGTCCCTCAAGGATTGTTTCTCTTGAACTACTGATTTATGAAAACTAGAGCGCTTTGAGCCACAGCCCTGGGTTGGGGATGGATCCAAGCCACATCACCTCAGTGGGCACCAGGAGAGACTGGGCTTATCAATTAGGGTTGGGGAGTGGGGAGGGATGAGCCCATTACAAAAGCTGCATCAAACTCTCTGCAGCTGGACAGCTCCACTGAGCTATGGGGAGAAAAGGTAGGCCCTGCTACCACCAAGTCCTCTTTGCGGCAGCTAGTGCCACATCGTTCCCTATTCAGGCCTAATCTTTACACTCTGACAGTGCACAGACTGTGATTATGGCTGAACACTGCGGATGAGGGTGGAGGAGGAAACTTGTGCTCTCCCATTACATAGCTGCCAGCCACAATCCGGCCTCAAAGGAACTTCCTGGGCAAAATTCTGCCCTGGCATAAGGCAGAACACAACTCAGTGACTGCAGCGGGGTCGGCACCAGTTCACTCCAGGAGTGAATCTGATCCACCGACAGCTTCCTAGAACAATCAAGAGAAAAGCTCTGTTAAAAAACACACCACTACCTGATATTCCCTTAGGTGGCTTTTATGCTCTTACTATTTAGATTGTTCCTTTAACAGCTAGATACGTAGTTAGATTTACCTCAGGATATATCCACACTCTGCCTGGATTCAATTTTATCCTCTTTTATTTAACTTCTTATGCGCAGCTATCTTGGTGCAGTAACATTATTCTTTTACCACCACAGTTTATTTGCCATTACATTTTAAGTGGGCCCAGACATCTTTGCAATATTTCTACATGCAGGTAGAAGTTACGTATTTATTTTACAACTATATTCATTTTTTTTTTAAATACTACTACAGTCAAAGCATGTTATGGGTCCAAAGTGAAGCTCTCAGAAGTCAGGATCCATAAAGTTATCTGCAAAAACTTAACTCTTTCCCCTTCTGCAAATGAATCAAGTCTGAGGACTTGGCATATTTTTCCTGCATAATTCATTCTGTGTGCAGGTCAGAGAGTGCTATGTGAACGAGGCAGCTGTTTGAACTCTGAGGACAAGCATAGTCATGCGTAGTTTCAGCCTTAATACACTGTATGTCATACAACCTCCTCTCTTCCTCAGCTCTGTCTCTGCATACCGCATTTATTCACTACAGGGAGGTTCACAGACATTTTGTACTTATCCATTTACAGACATGGCCAAAAAATCACTTTTGAACTGACTGAAGACTGAATATTTGTTCATGCTCTTCCTCTGACAGAAACTGATATTTCCTCTCCTGGGACAGCTGCTCAAGCAAACCATGACTGTCAAATCTATTATACCATATGTCTGTTAAATGTTTTTATAGGAAGTACCTCAGCCTTGTGAAGTTAAATTCGCCTAACTGGATAAAGCTAACATCTCATCACATAGCCTTATAAAGTAGTATATTGAAGTAAAAGAATCTATATAATGAAGAAAGAGGAGACAGCTCATTATGGAGTCACAGCTGCAAGATATTTTCCACGCTAAACCTTATTTCTTAACTTGGCGAAAACAGAACAAACAAAATATCACTTGCTTTGTAGTCTAGATTTGCTATTCTGAGGTTCAACTTGGTCAGGAAGATTTCCTCCCCCCAGTGAAAAATATCAATAAAATGAATTGGGGGGTGGAGGAAAGAGTTCCCATTTTGTCAGATGGGCATTTTTGCTGGAAAAAGCAAACAAAAAAATATTCAGCCTGCTCTATATTAAACCCCCAATCCTATAAACACCTGTGCATGTGATTCAAGCCATTGAATTCAATGGGAACTCAGGTGTTTGAGGTTACTTATGTATTTGCAGGATTGGAGCCTTAATCTAAAGAGTCTTGCACTAGACACCTTATTCTGACAAAAATCCAGACCTCTGAAGTCAGTGGGAGCAAGGCATGCACAACAGGGCCTCCGTTTATTAAATTTTGGTGATAAGGAGAAATGTCAGGGTAATTTTTGCAACTCTGAAAGTTTCCAATTCCAATCATAACAGAAAACAAAAAACTGACACATAGCTAATTAGGTATCTGATTTATGGTCTTCTATTAAACCTATTGGCCTATCTGATGCATCCAAAGTATCTTGGATATAATTCATCTAAATAATTTCCATTTAATAGCCTTAGGCTAAATTACATTTACTGCTGGCATACAAGGAAGCAAGTATGACTGGTTATTTCTCTGGGAAACTCCAGTGGGAGGAACTGTTCAGTACACAGGTTCATGAAAATCTGGCTTCGGTGATTTAATTTGGAGAATAATTTCAAGGCTGACCCAAGCTACATAGGTGCTAGACAAAACATTCCCAGGGAGAGAAGGGAAATATGTAACTGAGGGAAACACATGGATCTGGGAATTTAAAGAGAACACTGACCATCATGAACACTTTTGAGATGTAATTTAGCCAAAAATAGTAGTCAAAAAGGAACATTACCCAGAATTACCTAAAGAGATTTAGCCCATCCTGCATTGGACTAATATACGTTGTAATCCCAAAAGCTAAAGGAAAAATTTCTGACATGTGGGTTTCAAAAAGTTTTAGAGAAGCTGTAAGAGGAGAGGGTTTTCCCTTGCACAGACATCTTTCTTAGGCATATGGCAAAGTCACTCAGCTTCAAGCTGGGCAGAAAACAAAGGACTTCTGAGATTCAGCAATCTCACAATCTTTGTAACTTCAGTTTAGTGCCAGCCCAGCACTGCTTTCTGCAACGCACAAGTTCTTGACCTCTTATTTTATCACTCTCTCTGGAAAAAAAACCTGCTACTAAAAATGCCCATTTAAATCTACATGCTTGTGACTGGACAGCTGGGGCAGTTGCTAGCATTGAAGATCGTGAACCATGAGAACTGGGGAGGCAGCACGATGAACAGGTTGTCATTTAAACACAATTTCAGAGGCACAGAGAAAGTTGACATCTTCCTCCCCACACAGTGCCACACAAGGACTTATGAGGGGCTTTGGGAGTACCAGGAGAGCCAAATAACCAGAAGGGTCCTGGCCATCATACATGCATGATGAAATACAAGTGCCCAGCTGACAGTCTGTGGGGGAGTTCTAGGATTAATTTTTCCAGAGGAGATAAACCACTTCCTCTCAGGAAAAAAAAATAAATCAGGATATTTTTCATTTGCGTCAACATTTTGGGGAGCTCCTCTTTTGTGCATAGCCCTCAATTCGTTTCTGTTATGGTTATTTATTGTTTGCTAAGCTCCAACAACATGCCCTGCAGTGTATGCTGCCTTAGCAGGGCTTTAAACTGCAGTCTGGAATCCAAACTCTTCCTTTGCACTTCATGATCTGCAAAAAACATTCAGAGCTCTCTTTCGCTACACAAAGCGTTGAAGGGCTCATGCAACGATACCATCTAGTGGGCTGCACTGACTGCAAGGAGAAACTAGTTCCAAAGAGAAGGAAAGTAAGAAGTCATTGGGAAATTCGTAGATTTCAAACCCAGAAGGGACTATTAGATCTAGTCCAGGGGTGGGCAAACTACGGCCCGTGGGCTGCGTCCAGCCTATCAGACCTTTTAATCTGAGCCTTGAGCTCCCATCTAATTTTTCATAAAGGACCCCCGTCTTGAAGGCACCACTTCCCTTGGTAGTTTGTTCCAATGGTTAATCACTCACACTGCTAAAAATTTGTCCTTTAATTCTAGATGAAACCATGCTGCACAATTCCTTTCGCACCCCAGAATCTTTTTGCCTTTTTCCCCATCCAAATAGTTGCCCCTACCCTTTACCCCCCAAAAATAATAATAGGATGATTTTTTTTGTTTTGGGGGGGAATCCAAGTAAAATCAAAAAGTACCTATGTACTTAAATGACTTAGGAGCCTACATCCCATGTTCAAAATGACTCAAGTACAAAGGTACTTTTCAAAACTTTACCCAGTGAGATTTGGTCCTTGCCAACAACATACATTTTCCTCTCCATTGCTCCTTCCACCCATATTCCCAGTGACTTACCCTCTGGGGTTTTGACATCTGCAAGGTTGCACTCCTCTTGCTCAGCTTCAGTGCTCTGTTTGATGTTCTCCACCTCCAGCCAAAAATTGTCCATTAACAAGCTGTCCAAAGAATCTACTCTGGAATTCATGCACTCCGACAACGGGGGCTCTATAGAACTCTTCTGAGGAAACTGGCTCATTTTGCAAGGGCAACTTCTGCTGAGGAGAGAGGAAGGAATAAATTAAACAAATCAAGATCAAAATATCTGGGCTCGACTTTCGTGCTCAGTGAGAATAAGTCAACACTTCATGATTAAATGACTGCAACAACCAAATAAAGGTAAGTGTGAGACGTCCTATTGTTTTTGTTTAGCAATAACAGGAGGTTGAAGGCTGGAAACAAGCTCATTAATTAGTCTAGTTACATGCAGTATGACATGAGTGGCAGTAGTAACATTCCAAATTTCCTTGGACTGTCCTTCCGATGACCTAATACAGAACACCTGTCAGTGTAAGTGAGGAGTAACAAAATCTCATACTAGCTCGGTTCAGCTAAGCTGTAGGCCTCCCTGAAGAAAGCTACAGTCCTGTTGAATGTGGGACTATGTCAGTGCAAACTAGGTACCTTTTAGAACATGCCAGCAGAGTCTACATGGGGCATTTAGAGTACAGGACTTTAGAGCACTCTACAAATCACATCCTTCTGGTACACTTAGTCAGCGCCGCATGGACAAGCTTTAGGACACCAGTATGGAGACCAGAATTACCCTCCAGTTGTCTGCTGAGCAGCAGATTATTAGGCTTTAAGCAAAGAGATACTTGATGTATTTTGAGAATAGATAATGCTCTAAGCATAGTCTCAGAAGTGAGGATTTAGGAATTAACACTGCCACAGCACTCAAAGTGAGCAAGAGTAACTTAGATTTTTCACAACAGCTTCGACAGCTCGATAGTTACAGAACCTGCATTCAGCCCCAGTCCCTACACCAGTTGACGCTTGCCTGGTTTTCATAGGTATTCCCGAACTTCTTGAAGGAAAGAATTATTTTAGATCATTCCAGACTCAGAATGCAAACCTTTTGTAGTTCAAGTAATATATGCAACAGAGACAACCAAAAAATGAGAGTACTGTTCACTTTACCACAAGCTATATAACCTGATCTAGCCCCACGTGATCTACCGACTAGTACAATAACCCCAAACCTCTGGGTTATGTCACGTCACAGAGATTTTGCTGTTATCAAACTCTGCATTTCAGAGAGATGTCACCAGGCTCTGCAGGCAAAACCAGTGTTGCCAACTCTTGAGGTTTTATCGCAAGTCTCACGTTTGGTCTTCTCCTTGAAGCGACAGATCTTGCAGTCATGTGATTATGTCGGAAACTCTACTTTCATTTAAAAAAAAAAAAAAGTCATGGTCAAGGAAAAAACCTATGAATGTTTGCTTCCCCTCCCCAGCTGTTGAAAGTTGTGACTGTCAGAGTAATACAAAGTGAGAGATTAGTGTTTGCATGTTTGGGGGGTCCCCTAGAAAGGAGAGAAATGCTTATAAAAGGGATCTGATAACCAGCTCTTAAGAAGAGGAAATGAGAGGAGATGAAAAAAGAAATATTCTTCCCCATTGACCCAAATTGAGTAGTTCTGCTTGGTATTCCCCTATGACAATTCCAAATGAAAGTAATGGTCACTTGTTCAAACACTTGCCTCAGTGAGAAGATACAGTTTCTCATTCTACAGTGGTCATTGGCTTCACCAAGGAAGTAATTCTGGAGAAACAAATGACAGCTCACAGCTCTTAAAAGTGAAATCAAATTGGAGTCAGAGATACAGAGAAATATATTTCTGTATACACACAACACAGATATTGATATGTAAATATGCACAAGTAAATCATATTTAAATATACATACACACACAAACCACGACTTGATTCTACACTGGATCCTATTACAGAACATAACGTAAGGTGTACAAGAGAATCTGGACACTGACTTGAGGACACACAGCCTTGCTTGCCCTGTGGGGGACCGTACAAGACATTTATTCACACAATTCTGAATAATAGGATGCCATGTCTAGAGCCAGCCCCACATTGTTAATTACACTAAATCATTCCCACCCCAACCCCAGAAAATTCAGAACATCTGTGTTTTCTAACCTATTTACACCTGATGAGTAACTGACACCACCATTTTCCTCACTGAATTTGGCCCACAGACATCCATGGGTTCCATTCCCACTGACATCACACGTGTAAAGTTAGGCTGCAAGCTTTTTGGTGCAGGGACCATCTTTTCATTATGCATTTGTACAGCATTTAGCATAATGGGATACTGCTCCCTGATGGGGTGCCCTATTTAAAGTACCTCTACGACCTGTAGTATCTGGTTACCTCGCAATCTTTAATGTATTTATTCCCAACACCTTGTGAGGTTAGGAATTGCTATCCTTTCCATTTTACTGAAGGAGAACTGGGGCACAGGGAGGCTAAATGATTTGCTCAAGAAGTCAGCTATGGAGCAGGGACTTGAATCCAAGCCTCTAAAGTCTTAGGCTGGCATACTAACCACTGGACCACCCTTCCTCTCACACTACTGTAAGGCAAACAGATTTAAAGACCAATTGTTTCTCTAATCTGAAGACAATTAATGTCTTCTTTTTATTTTCTAAAAACAATAAAATTGACTGTTTAAAGCTGCTTTAAATAAGTGACTGATGAAGCATGCATCAAGTTAGCTTCAGATTCCAGACATTTATAAGATTATCCCTGTGAGGACAGTGAGTGAGGAACATTCAGTAACCTACACAAGTAACAGCAGTTTAGATTGGAGGTGGAGATTGTATGTTTTAAGCAAAGGAGTAGGTGGAATAATCAAGTTCACTCAGACAAACCGTAACCATAAACAAAAAGTTTAACACTTGGAAGATTTTTTTTAAAATTAACTCGACAAAGCAATTGGCTAGAAAAATCAAGTTAGTGAAGTGCATAGTTTAAAAAAATAATAAAAGATTAAAATCACACACTCATGGCAACCCTCCATCTTGAAAAACAAAGTGCAAGTGCCAAACCAGTTCAGTTGCTGCATGTCATGCTTGCAGCATCACAAGTAGCTAAAAAATCCAATTCTAAAGTGAGAGTCATTGCAAGAGATAATATAGGCAATAAGGTGCAGGGCCAGAAGATAAAGATGACTCACTACAAGAATTTTCCTTTTTCAAGTACTTCGCTATCAGGCATCTTGGTTCCCCACCCGATATTGAAAATACAACGAGGACAGCAGGTGTGGAAGCTGTTTAACCTTCTCTCATGCCTGCTTAGGTGCTCCAAGTATTGCCACCATACAGAAGCATGCTCAAAACAAATGTTTGGAAGACCCATATCTTGGTGTTCAAGTGCTTAGTCAGCTGACTGAATGTGGGTGGCAGCCCTTCTCAGAACTTATCTAGAGATTAGGTATCCAATGTAATTGACCCTAGACAGCATATCCCCCTGCCTTAGTTTCTAAGATGAACTGCCAGCCTTTTTAATCTCCCTTGTAAGAGAACTGTTGCATACTCCCAATCATTTCTGTTGCCCTTCTCTGTACTTTTTCCAGTTCTAATGTATGGCTTTTTGAGATGAGACAACTAAAATTGCATGGAGTGTTCAAGGTGTGGGCATAAAATGGATTTAAATAGTAGCATTTTGATATTTTGCCTTCTTATCTACCCTTTTCCCAAAGGCTCCTACCACTGTTAGCTTTTCTGTCTGCTGCTGCACATTGAACAGATGTTTTCAGAGAACTATCCACAATGACTCCAAGATCTATCGTGAGTGGCAATGGCTAATTCAGACCTCATCATCATTTTGTACATATAGCTGGGATTATGGTTTTCCTATGTGTATTACTTTGGATTTAATCAACCTTGAATTTCATTGCCATTTTCTTGCCCATTTACCCAATTTACTAAGATCCCTTTGTAACTTTCTGCAGTCAAATTTAGACTTAATTCTCGAGTGATTTTGTATCATTTGCAAACTTTGCCACCTCACTATTCAGTGTTAAAAATGACCCATGTGAATGCCTTACCGGCAACACTAACGAGAGAAAGTCCTCTGTAATTGTTGCAATCACTCCAATCTCCTTTTATATACTGTATTATGATGTTAGCATCCTTCATGTCTTGTGGTACCCCTCCTTCCCTTCAGCAGGCAAGCAAGACATTGTGCAAACGTTCAAGCACAACTTCTCCTCCTTGTTTCAGTAATTCAGCTGCAATTCTATTTTTTCCCCCTAGTGTCCTTCCCTGATGCTAGGGAGGTGATTACCTTTTCGAGCACATTTAGAGATGGCTCTATATTGAACTTTTCAGTAATCTGGAATCTAAGGATCACGCTTAGCGTTGCTTCAAACAATGGTTTCGTGCAAGTAGTTTCTAACTGATGCAACACTGGGTGGAGCACTGTTTGCCTCCATCAGTAATGATGTCTCCATTAAGAGATTTGAGTGGGACAGTCTTCTTGGCAGAAAGATCTATTCCTTTCTTGATTCCATCATACATACCTATTCAAAAAGGAAATCTGCATCTTCTTGTACAGACCAAAGACAGTGTGAGGATACTGCAATGCACCCTTGACCACTCTGGAGTTAGCACAGATCTCAGGACAGAGGTTAATATCATCGATAAAATATGCTCTTCACTTTGCTTCAATAACCGGAAGTATTGTAGGATTAAAGCGATAATGACTAGGCCCAAAGGCTTGAAGGCCATGATGTTTGGAAGCCAGCATAGCCGCAGAAGATGCTGGAGGGCAGAGCTGTACTACAGTGCCAATCACCTGACATTTTCCCCACAGCAAATTTGATTCAGGGTTTTCTCCCCTGGCTTTTGTTCAGTCAAGAACCAGCTGCAAGGAAGCAGCACCAGCTGCATTGTTTTTTATTGCTAACCCTAACCCTCCTAAAGAAACTACTCTATAGTGTGTGAGCTATGTCAATCCAGCCTTCTCCATGAAACAAATGAAGGGGGAAAAAGAGGAGACAATTCTTCAGCCATCTCTACAGCCAATTTCTTGTAAGCATCAGGGAGAGGGAAAGACACAGCCTTAAGGATCAGTTCAGAGAGGGCATTCGGCATGAAAGGGGCAAGATGAAAAGCCGTGCTAACATCGTTATGGGAAAAAACAGACAAAACAAGATAATTAGGCCACCAACACTGGTAAAGCTGAATGAGTCAGGGTGAGAGATGCAACAAGGACACTGCATTTAGCCCATTTCAGCAAGCCATCCATATTCAAAAAAGCATGAATATAAAATGGGACTCAGGCACATAATTTGACATTCACTTGACATATGCAAGCCACATGAGACTTTACTTACTAATCAACATTCCCACAAATGACATACCAGCACGATATAACACTTCCATGTTTGTTACCCTGTCTTGCCATCTTATTCGAAGAATTTTACACAAGCATTGATATGAAAGCTGTTTAGTTTTTTTGGTATGTTTAGTATAAATGCCAGGTTACAGGATCCCAAAGAGTGCACTGTACTCTGAAGCTCTGATGGGCCTAGAAAGAGAGGCAGACCGCTGTGGAGATTTGAGGATGCTTGCAAAGATGACTTAGTATCCTTTGGAATCTCTGTGGATGATTGGCAAAGGAGTGAAGAACGTTATGCTGGTTGGCAAGGCCGGCTTATAGATGCAACAAAGCAGACTGGATCAAGTTTCCTGATGACCAGCGTCAGAGGAGGAAAGAATCTGCTGCTCTGATTCGAAGCATTGCTTGTGCGTGAGTGTGCCCTACCAGTGGGGATGTCATCTCACTAACCCTCCCCTATGATGCTCAGGTCAACCCTGGGCCAAGTGTTGTGATAGTAAGAAATTAGAGAGGGGGATCAGATCTGGAATGAAATGAATTTTACAGGCACTCTCTCTCAAGAGGCTACGAGGACCAGAAAGAAATGCTTTCTACAGCACCACTGGAAAGAAAAGATTCCCCTCTCTCCAACAGCACTTATTCCTAAATCTGATGGCTTATAAGGTTTCATTTTTAATTAGTAGACACTGACAAACACAAAACAAAGTGCATTGTAAAACACTTACATAACCCAAGCTCTTCTGAACCCAATAAGAAAACAGTGTTGCTGTGTATTCATTTTGTTCTAGCACTGGATCATTCCATCCAGAGAGCTGCTCTCAATGAGGTGTTAGCTCCTTGGACTTCTTCCCCACTTGCTCAGTGTTCTTTCTGTATTGAGAACTTCTCAGACTGCCTCTCTTTCATCTGATACATTAATAAAAAGGTTTCCTCCTGTTGTGCTGAACTACTTCAAAGGGGACACTTGCTACCAGTTTAAGCCAAGAAAATATGATCCACTTTAAAACTGTTCCAAACCTAACCAAGGTGGGAAAAGGCAGGAGATGGTGAAGTCTTCCAGATATTAAAAAATGCAAGACAAGACATCACTCAACTTAGAAGTATTTCCAAGGACATGAGCCAGGCCCAGAGGGACTCCTGGCACCAAGAAACAAAACAGGCAAGAGTGAGTTTGAAACTAAAATGAAAAACTAAACATAAAATTGTATTAACTCAGAAGGAAGGAGTCAGCAGGGTGCAGTGCTATAAAAATCACAGGTTTTAAAGAACAACAACATTTAGTGTGGAATAAAGAACAGTTCTTGAGAAGGGGAAAGGAGGAGTTGATTGTCATTAGCTGGATAGGCTATTAATTTAGAGAAAACAATTGAAACCTCTCTCTTGTTGGCCTTCAATTTCTCAAGGTCGAAAAAAACCTCTGAAAACAATCAGCTGGCACAGGAGCGCAGGATTCAAGGAAACGTAGGAGGCCCATGCAGTGGGAAACTAAGTCCTCTTTAATTTGCTTCCAAGTTTCAGCCTGGACCCACGAGTACAAATCCTAATGAAGAGGCATACAAGTGAGTTCTGAAACAGAGCTGCACATAGAACAGATCAGCTGATAGGGGCTCACAACAAGATAGATTCTCCTTTGCATTTGGATCCCTTTGCTCTGCGACCAGAGCTACATGAAGGGGCTGAAAAGTAGCTAGGTCTGGCCAGCTAAGCAGTCCCCTCATTGTGGGGGAACTGCAAGCCATTACAGAGCCTGGATACCCACCTCCATGCCATGACCAGCATAGAATACGGTTAGCAGGGAAAGGCTGCAGCCAGACTACAATGTATAGACAGCATTCAGTGGTCATATGGCCCCTCCAGACTATAGCCACCTAACTTAAGAACATCATCTAAGTTGGTCTACTCTACACTGGAGTTCAGTATGGTACAGATCCATCCCAGACACTTCCCCCTTCTCAGTGAGATAGGAAGCTTAGTGAAGCAAAGTGAAGCAAAGATTCTTGGCCAGCATGTTTAAATAGGCCACTTCAAGCAATCTGGTTTATTCACATGTATATTTATTAGATTTTAAGAACAGAAGAGGCCACTGTGATCCCACAGTCTGACTCCTGCATAACACTGGCCCTAGAATTTCGCTTAAGAGATTCCTGTACCCTGCACCCCAAAGAGAATCTCTTACAGATCTCTGTCGATACAGCGAAGATACACTCAAGAACCAACAAAGGTAGCTCATTTGAGAAGCTGAAGGGAATCCTGAAGGAAATGAAGTTGTTTCATTTGATTCAGAAATATTTTTAAATATTTTTGGAAAAAAATATATAGATTTTTGATAAAAAAAAAAAAAAAAATAGATTTTCAGTGCACAAAAGGTCACTTGTATTTACAATATTGTTCTGGCTGCCTGCTACCCAATGCTTAGATTAAACTATCAGTGTCCTGGCAAAAGCATAAGTCTTTAAAAAAAAACAGGTTTCATTGTCCGTTGTAATCCCCAAGTTCAGTTGACTTAAAGCACTATTCTCAATTCATGCTACCAATTGTCTCTGAGGTTTGACAGCATAACAATATAACTCACCCCTTTAGAGAGGCTGATAGCCAAATAACAAGGTTGGTGCAATTGTTAGGTCCATAACCTAGTTGTAGTCCAGGCCATATTACTTCTCAACTGTATCTCAGATGAGATACCTCAAACCCGGACAACGTTTGCATATGCAAACAAGATAGGGTGACCGGACAGTAAGTGTGAAAAATCAGGATGGTGAGGGAAATAGTTCCCTATATAAGACAACGCCCCTATCATCAGGACATCTGGCCACCCTAAAACAAGAGCTTGTGTATGCAAATTACAATGCCTTGAGTGGACCCTATTTCTGAAACAGCGTTCAACAGCCACCTACTAACCAGTATTTTATACATGGATACAATATAAAATCAGATGTTCTTCAATGGATTCATTCTCCTACTTGCTTTCAAAACAAATCTAACTCAAATCTCCCATACCAACACAATAGGCATCAACACTAACCCAGAGCAAGTTACGCTCCTCTCGATTTAGACTGTTGGAGCGAAGGAAGAAGAAACAGCCTCCTTGCTAATGTAACTACTGTTCCTACAGTGTTTGAAGGGAAAGGGAGAAAGAACAGCAAGAAGGAAAGGAAAAAACACCATTTGTGACAGGATCACCTTGCACAAGATGGATTCCTGCCAAGGCTATTTTAACTTAGCTTAACAAACAGAAGGCTAAGGGGTGATTGATTAGAGCCTGTACATACTTATGTGGGGAGCAGATACTTGACAAAGAGCTCTCTAGTCTAGCAGAGAACGGTATAACATGATCCAATGGCTGGAAGTTCAAGCTAGACAAATTCAGACAGGAAATAAGGTGTTAAAAAACAACAGTAAAGGTAATTAACCATAGTGACAATTTACCAAGGGTTGTAATGGATTCTCTACCACTGGCAATTTTTAAATCAAAATTGGATGTTTTTCTAAAAGATCTGCTCTAGGAATTATTTTTTGGGAGTTCTCTGGCCTGTGTTATATAAGAAGTCAGACTAGATCACACTGGTCCCCTGACTTTGGATTTTATTCATAGATTCAAATCAGTGGTTAACAAGTTAACACTGCACTATCATACAAGAGAGAAACACAAAAATCTCATTCCAGAGACTAATTGCTGGAAAGCAGAAAAGGGTCTTCAAAAGTAGCTGGAACCCGTCTCTTTCTCAGGGCTGTCTCAGCTGATACATCTTAGAGTACTTCACTTTTTTTGCACAAAGGGTCATTGTAGCCAAGTTGGTCCAGGATATTAGAGACACTAGGCGGATGAGGTAATATCTTTTATTGGACCAACTTCTATTGGTAAAATACTACCTCACCCACCTTGCTGTTTTTGCACATACACTCATATTGCCCTGCTTTATATTTTCCAAATACTTTCTAGATAAAATGACATCTTTGTACTGATAGCCTTTACCCTGAACAATGATTTTAAATTTACCACGGGCCTTGCCAAGTTCAACTTCTCTAAGGGTATGTCTACACAGCAAGTAGACCCCAGCCGACTTGGGCTCACCGGGCCTGGGCTGTGGGGCAGCTTCATTGCTCTGTAGACTTCCGGGATCAGGCTGGAGCCTGGTTGGGACTCTCTCACCTCACAGGGTCATAGAGCCTGGGCTCCAGTCCAATCCCAGAAGTCTACACAGCAATGAAACAACCCAGCAGCCCTGATCTTTTTATTTACTTCAGTGGGAATTGGACTGACTTGGTCCCGGAGATTGTTTCGTGAAGACAGTAAGAGCAATAGTAGTAAAAGCTGCTACCACTGCATCCCTCTGAGAATAGGAATAGGTATTGGTAACAACTTCCATTTAAAATTGATAGCAGAACAAAGAATAGGACACAGCATTAAGACAGTTTGTAGGCGATTTTACCCACTACAGACCACTCTATGTGCACAGAATCCTGAATTAATGGTGGCATCCCAGTCCTTCATTGCAGTTTCAAGACCAAGTTTTTTGGGTGCAAGGCTAACACTTTACACCACATCACTAATGAGTCTGGCCTTAATGCCAGTATAATCAGCTCAGAGAGGACCAACCCAGTGCAAGATTGAGCCTTGAAAGCCATAGCTGGCATAGGGGCGTCCATACTGCCCTTCCTCTACTGCTCGCATTTCAAGGAAAAGGGGCGGGATCAAGATTCCTCTAGTCTAGGCCAGAGGTGGGCAAACTATGGCCCATGGGCCACATCCGGCCTGTGGGACCATCCTCCCCGGCCTCTGAGCTCCTGGCCTGCTAGGCTAGCCAGCCCCTGGCCCCTCCCCTGCTGTTCCCCTTCCCCCTCAGCTCGCTCTGCTGCCAGCGCAATTCTGTGGGTGGTGTCACCAGTGTCTGGCAGCACTACAGCTGGGCAGTGCGGCTGTAGTGCTGCCAGACACCGGTGCTCCAGGCAATGCAGTAAGGGGGCAGGGAGCAGGGGAGGTTAGATAGAGGGCAGTTTGGGGTAGTGGTCAGGGAGCAGGGGTGTGGATAGGGGTCAGAATAATCAGGGGGGAACAGGGAGTTGAATAGGGACAGGGGTCCAGGGGCACTCAGAAAGGCGGGGGGGGTTGGATGGGGCAGCAAGGGGCAATCAGGGGGCAGGGAAAAGGGACAGTTGGATGGGACAAGGGTCCCAGGGGGGCAGTCAGGAATGAGCATGGGAGTTGGATGGGGCAGCGAGGGGCAGAGGTCCATCAGAAATGAGAAAAAAGGGTTTGATGGGGCAGCAGGGAGCAGTCAGCAATGGGGGTCCAGGGAATCATCAGGGACAGAAGTCCCGAGGGGGGGGGCAGATAGGAGGTGGGGACCAGGCCACAACCCCCTCCCCTAACCGGCCTTCCATACAATTTCTGAAACCCGATGTGGCCTTCAGGCCAAAAAGTTTGCCTACCCCTACTCTAGGCTATGCTGATCCTCTACCTGCGGTTTGAAGCCAGTGAAAGTTAGAGCTGCCTCCAGGCTTCTCTAACTCAGCACAGCTGGATCAGCTCTGAAGAACAAGAGGCACCAGTTGCAGAGCAGTACAAAGCTGAGCTTTAAGCCAGCTTTGCACCTACCTCCCCTGACATGCTGCATGCAGGTCATCCACAGCCCAGGGGAGCTGCAGCATTCATGCTTGTGTCAAAATACTTTTATCAAGATTGCTTGGCCATAAGACTGTAGACTTGCCACTCTCAGGCACTAGCAACAGTAGCTGGGATTTTATTACCACCATCCGCCTATGGGATTATAGTTTGTGCTCAGAGACATGACAGTTGCTTCAGCATTGACCTCCTCTACATTGAGAACAGCTCTGGAGCTGGCATTCTCTGCTTCAGCTGCCTTCATCCTGATGTCAAGCACATTTTTCATTGTGGTAGCATATTTGCAGCCCACTGATGATCCCTCAGCACAACAGAAATAAGAGTGCAATGCTGGCTGACTGCCTCCATCTGTCAGCTGAATATAGTATTGTGCGGTACTTGTAAAGCAGTTTCTTCATTTGCACAGGGCCTCCTTAGACAATAAGTGTTCAACAGGCTTGGCATACCTAGCACATGCACTGACTCATCTGTGCAATTCTCCCCTGCTCCAGCTGAGTCTTCTCCAGGAAAAGGAGAGCATGCCCCAACTGCTGGTCTCTCACTCCACAACCCTGCCCAGAGCAGGGAGAGAACATAGGGCAAGGCAGTAACATGAGGTGGTGAACTATGAGGCCTAAGAGCTAAATTTGCCTACAAGTGCATCCTCAGATCAACTTGTACTGCTGCATCCAAGCAACAAAAATGCTTTCTGTTCCAGATCTAATCCGCTCCAATTTCTATTTCCATTTCAGCCATGCCAATGAAAGAGCAAGTCAAAGTTTCATGCTAAATTACCTGAGCCCTGGGAAATTGCACCTCAGTCCTCTCCTTTCTGGGCTACATCCCAAGAAAGCTACCATTACACACCCAGGGTGTGGTGGTGCAGAAAGGAAATAACCAAATTAGAGGTGAAGAAAACAGGAGATTTGCACACCACTATTAAATAAAACTACCTTAAGCATAAATCAATACACAAGAAAAAAATCAATATGCAAGAAGAAAAATCAAGACCGTTTGGCATTTAAAAGTGATTTGTTAAACAAAAGGAACTATGATTGTAGTTAGCAAAGTGAACTGATTGTTTCTGGCCACTATAGCCTTCAAGATTTTAGTAGATTTCATATGCTCATGCCTATTTTTTATTCACGGATTGGATTAGAAAAAACAAAAACTTTCTTGCTTTCTCCATTCTCAATTGGATTTAACTAGTTGAATAAACTGGAAAGAAGAAAACATTCTCTCTGCCATCAAAAGGGGTTACTGCTGTCAAACACTGGCACGCTCAACCTCTTCCATCAGTTCAGTGTTTTGACTTTGTTTAAAATATGGCAACAAACATTTTCTGAATTTAATTGATATTATTGATATTATTTTCTGAATTTAATTGAAATTATTTTAAGAGATTAATTTTTGGACTTAACATAAGTTAATTTCAAACTTCATTTTAAATAGTTTCAGCAAACCTGCATTTAGTTAAGATTAACTAAATAAGTGATTTTTTAAAAATCAATTTATTCACTATGCAACCACACAAGCAACTATGATTTATTCACCATCTTATTCACAAGTGGGAGCACTGATGATCTACTTCACACCACGCATAAGGTAAATATGGTAACTGGGGCACAGCATTTCAGTCATTTGACAAAAGCCAGAGAATCAAGATATCCTAGCTCTCAGACTTCCGCTCCAACCTGTGAACCTCTGTGTTAGAGTAAGTGAGCTTGGTTCTATTTCCATCTCTGCTGTGCAACTTTGGGCAAAACACTTAACCTCTGTGTACTTCAGCCTTCCCATGTATACAGGGACAAGTTATCTGTCTCTGTGGGGAAACCAGTCCGCATGTTAACATGGTTTGAGATCCTCAGGCAAAGAGTGCTAGGAGGGTATGCCAAGGATTATTTTCTGTTTGGGCCTTCGTTTATTAAAGAAAGGCCCTCCTTTGAATTACAAAGATACATATCACATGTGGTTAATGCGTTTCTAATTTGCCTTACAACTACTCCAGTGCTGAACACCTACTTAATCGGTGTAGTAATTACTATGAAATAACTCACCAGTGCCAGTCATTTCCTGTTGCAACCCATTCTAGAAGCTGGCCAATTTCACTGTGCATTAAACCAGATAGAATAGATAAGCATAGTTTACTGCTCAGGAATGCTGGGAAACAATTGGCAAGAGGTTACAAGGAAGGAACATGAATTAACTACTGACCAACAGCATTTAAAAAAAAAAAAAGGACCACAGGAGGATACACTGAAGGATCAAGTTAAGCTTCATGCTTAAGAGATTTAGGGACAGTGGAAAACAGGAAGGGCAAAAACATAAGCTCCTTACTTGGATTGCTCAGGTTATGTCTATACTTAAATAGAGTGGCACAGCTTCACCACTGTAGTGCTTCAGTGTAGACATTCACTATAGCGACAAGAGGGATCCTCCAGTTGCTGTAGTTCAGTGGTTCCCAAACGGGGGTTCACGAAATGTTACAGGGGGTTCTCGGGAAAAAATTCCTTAATGGTGGACAGAGCTGTCCCTAGGGACCCCAGGAAGCACGGGGCCAGCAGCCCGGAGCCCTGAACTTCGAGAGCTACGCATTTCAAAGCAAGCAGATCTATCACACTGAGGAGATTTAAACTTCAAGACTCCTTATAAGAAATGGAAAGGGAGGTAGATATTTTTTGCTGTTTTTAAAATTAAATTACGCAGCTACTATTGTTTTTAAAATTATTATGAAGAACAAGTTTAAGCTTTGTTGTAACGTGTGTTGTTTGCCTGGACTGCTCAAGACCTGAATGCTTGTGTAGGAGGAACTCTTTGAGTTGGCGTCTTAAATACCTTCATGCTGTTTCACATTTGATACTCCTTGTCGAAACATAGGAGCCTTGTCTTATAATAGGTTTATTCAAAGTGATACAAGCAACGAAAGTGACATCTTGGAAGAGTGTTGCCATTTTCATAATGTAATAAAATCACTGTAATGATAAATAATAAATAGTGTGTAATAAACATATCATAAAAAAATTTTAGATGTCCAAGATCACTGCTTTTATGAATTATACTCATGTAGAGGAGAAAATCCCTGGAAATATTCATATTTAGGAGGGGGTTCGTGAGACTTGACATTTTCGAGAAAAGGGTTCACAGATTGTTAAAGTTTGGGAATCACTGCTGTAGTTAATCCATCTCTCTGAGAGGCGGTAGCTAGGTCAACGGAAGAATTCTTCTAGCACGCTCCACATTGTGGGGTTAGGTTGGTTTAACTACGTGGCTCAAGGGTGTGCATTTTTTACCCAGAGGAACATAGCTGGGTTGATTTCACTTTTTCAGAGGCATATGCTGAAATACTAAAAAAAATGTTGATTTTGCACAGAGATAGAAGATTCCACAGCTTGGTAACTGTTTTCAGACATTTAGCAAAAGCAACTGCCAAGGACAGGTTAACCTCACCATGGTTCATGATGCATGAACAGTTCCTGTGTGCAGGTTGGTCATCTCACGGAATGTCACTAAGCAAGTTCTAGAACTCAGAGAATGCAAAGCAGCTGGCTTCCAGCACGCAGAATAGGGAACTCACCAATACTCACACATGGCCTTTGTCTGCCAGATTTAAATAGAAGGTTTAGAAGTAATAGGAGGAGGTGCAGTAAGGGAAGG
Organism: Chelonoidis abingdonii; assembly: GCF_003597395.2. Taxonomy (NCBI): domain Eukaryota; kingdom Metazoa; phylum Chordata; order Testudines; family Testudinidae; genus Chelonoidis; species Chelonoidis abingdonii. The sequence goes on along the minus strand of NC_133782.1, from coordinate 23,388,268 downwards.
AAAGCTGGATCAATAGCTCTTTTCCAAGATTGCTTGAGAGGAATGGTACCAAGGATACCATTACAGGGGGTCCTGGGTATACGCTGGGGTTGTGTTCCTGAAAAGGGCAACAGATACTGAAACAACGGATACCAGGGAATTTTTCCCCATAAGAAATAATGGCCCACCCTGCCACTTCCTGTCCCCCTAACCCCCCCCGCCTCGTTCCACCCCCTCCTCCGAGCGTGCCCCATCCTCGCTCCTTCCCCTCCCTCCCAGTGCCTCCTGAACACCGGGGAAAGCATTCAAAGAAAATCCACACAAAAGGCGAAGCAACGGACATGCGGATCAGAACCGATACAAACTGGAACATGTTCCCCTATTGATGAGCAATGGATAGGTGAAACAATAGATAAGGGGGAGACATATACCAGAGACTCCCCGTACTTGGTAAAATGATTGTCATTAAGATACCTATCCAATACACATTGCATAGTTATCACTGTAGGAACAACGGATAATTAAAAACAAATTAATATGAACACTGGGATTTTTGGCACATCATTTCACAAACATCACTTCACTGTACAGCAATCAAATTCTATGTCTATAAGACTACTGTAGAGAGATTATTTATACAAAAGTTAAGTAGTTTACATGATGGCTGGACCTGACAGTGTTTCTAACACCTGGCATTCTGCTTTCAACCTATTGTTTGGATTTAATGAGAACTACTTCTACTCCAGCACCTTCAGATTGAGCAATACAAGTATTATGTTGGCAGTCTGGAGAATTAAGAACAGGTGGCTAAGTGGTTTTTCAAAAATACCAAGAGTTCAAAATAGTCAATAGCCAACTGTCTTAAAAGAAACCCCTCAACTGTCTCAAAGAGATACTGCTGACTTAGAATCTAGTTCATTTTTTAAAAATGTGGAAACTAAAGTAGTAACCCTCCAACGGTTTTTACAAACTTGTTTTTTGTTTTCCTCCTTTGTTGCTATGTGAAAGACTCAAAAAGACGGATTATACAGCAACAGACCACACAAAGTACTGTGAACTTCAAAAGTAAACAAACTGAAAACAGAGAAACATTCATCTGAAAGGGTTTACAGGAAAATGTGATAATCTACCCTGCTCATTCTAACAATAAAACATTTTCAAACAGAAGCATGATTTTTACATTGAAGATCCCTTTCCAGCCGGTGTATAGTCCAGATACAAAGTGGTAAGCTAGCTAACTAGCTGAATCCAGTAAAAGATGCTCTGATATGATGCAGCAGATCAAAACAAGAGTAACTCTGTCAAACATAAAACAGTAATAAATTATGTTCTAAACTAGTGCAACAGACTCACTGACTAATACACACACTACACATTGTACAAAAACACACCATTCCCGTCTCCTGTGTTCAGTTTCACTGACAAATGATTACAAATGCCATTTTATTTCTGAATCTTGGATAAGGAAGTTTTCCAACGCTGTGAGTCCCCTGTGATGCTTCCCATTCCCTGCTCCTCACCTCCGTCTTTTATAAAGTTTGCTGCATTGATTCTGAAGGTTTATTCTGTTTCATACAAGAACTCACAGCCAAGAAGCATACTTATGTGACACTGATTTAAATTAAAATGCTATATGAGAATTTGTGGAAGATCAAGATGGCCGAAGTGTGTTTTTAAAGGAATTCTTAACTACTCTTGTTCATATTCCCATTAGCGTTTCACTTTGTTTCCACTCATTTGTATATTCTGCTGGGGTGCAATATTGTTCTACCTCTACATCCTGCTTTTTGAACAAAACTGAAATGTACAGTAAAAAAGAAACTCAAATGTGAGCACTCTGTACCTGCAAATGCCAGAGACCTGCGAATGGGAAGGAGGCTGGATGGAATGGAATACAATTTGAGGTCTGGGGATCCGAGTTCTGGCAAACCCAGAACCACGCTTTCCAAGTTTATCCATGGTCTTGGTTACAAGAGGAATCAATGTTTGCTTTCTTTCAGCAGCAGCTGCAGTCCATCAAAGTGCCTTTGGCAGTCACAGAGCAAGGGAGTTGCTGTTATTCCTTGTGTTACATCTGCAGCTGATTGCAAAGAAAGCAAAACCACAGCACCACCTACTCATGCTGCAGAAACTCTGCTAATTGGATGGCAATTCCCTCCTCCTCCTGTCATCCACCCAGCCAGACTGATGTAATAAAATGATGGTAAACATACCTGTGACTTTAAATATACAGCTATGCAGCCCATCCAAGAGCTATAATCATATGTCCTGTGCTGGGAATGCAATACACACCTGAAGGACATAGTGAAACCAACTTTTAGCATTTGAAAATTGTGTTACTATGCATTTAGATCTAGAGAAATTGTTCTTTCTACCATTTTCCACATAATTGATGCAAATCAGATAGGGAACATGCCCAAACCAGGGCTGATTAAAGGATAACTAAACTCTCAACCATGTGAAAAGTAACTCCCAGAGTGACATAAGTAGCAGTGAACAATCAATCCATTTGAACTGTATCCAGGGTCCTCACAGACTGGAATATATTAGCCTTTCAGTAACCCCAAAGAGAATGTCATCTGACCTCTGGCAGATATAATTCATTAACAAGTGCACAAATTGAAGGCCAAGAACTCTTGGAGAAGAGGAGAAAGACAGTTATAGGGCTGTTCCAAGCTTTGGTATCATGTTCTGAACCTATTTCCAGATGAGTGAGTTCGGAGCAAAAAGAGCAGTATTAACTGGATTACAGTAGTACCAACAACAACATGCAACCAAACATATGGCAAGATGCAAATCCCAGGCCCAGAAGACTCATTTAAGACAAGCAATATATGACAGGAGAGGGGGAAAGGATAAAGCAGTCATATTCCCTCATTAGCTTTCTTCTTTCCACCTTCTATCCTCAATTGTTCTGAGATTTTTCCTGATTTTCAATGTTTGTTTTCCGCTCCTTGTCTTTTCACTAACATTGAGTTACCATAATCGCTGCAAATCTTATAGAAAAATAAAACCACATTTGAAATTTACTCAGTGAAGCCATGTGAGGCTTGTCAAATACTAACAGACCTTCCCGATGTTCCTAGCACTAATGGTTCTATGCGTCATTCTCCTTATTACTGGGTCAAGAGAAGGGGCACCACCAACAGAATTTCCTCAGAAGGACTCAATATTTAAAATAAGAGTATGCTAAGGCCATCTCATTTGTGGATTCCTTCTACTTATTAACACAGCCACTATTCCAACCTGTGTACTTGTAACTACAGACCCTATGTGGGCAATTCCTAACCACTGGATCTCCATAAATTTAGATCTAGTGGCCAATCTGCACTAGTTGATTCACTGCAGGCAAACATGGCCCATGGCAGCAACATGTGGCACTCTACCCACGTTGCTGTCCCTCCACAGGGCTAACTTAACCCCATGCCTCACTCAGTTCCTATGTGCAGATTCCCTGCATCCGGGTGAATTTCACCCCCACCCAATTGTAGAATTCAGTAAGTCTGTCGCTTTGGCATTAATACCAGCTAGGAGGGGAACATTTCCAGTTGTCCTAAAAAGTATAAAAGTTGCTCTCACTTCTGTCCTGTTGAAGAATTTGTCCTTTTGATATTCTTGGAGCTTGACAGAATGAATGTTAATTATTTATTAGATATAATTTTTGCTTATAAAAATAAAGTAGCTGAGCCCAAAGCTAGAGCACTCTCACATCTGTAATATATGTGCTGAGAGACATCAACTTCCTTGCTCAATTAGAGCCTGATCCAGTGCCCAGTGAAGTTCCCCTGGCTGGTCCATCACAAAAAAAAGTCACTGATTTCTATTTACCAAATAAAAGGCTGCACACACTGCATTCTACACAAAAAGTTCTTTCAACTTCTTACACCCAAGCACACAACACTCCTCACAGGACTTCCCCCCTCCCACAGATTTGTTTCATAACTAAAATTTAAAAAATAAAAAATAAAAAAAAAAATCAAACTTCTATTTTAATTTTGCAGTGATTCCACACAACAAAACGGTCAGCTGAAGAGAGAGGAAAGAGCATAAGACCTCTCAGATGAAGAGCAATTATGTAAGATGGTAACATCTTACTCAATAGATCTGAGTGAAGACACAAAGGGAGCAGATTTGCTTACAGCAGTGATTTTCACTAATTTTTGTCTTGTTAGTGTGAGGTGACCTGCTTTCCTATAGGACAGGCAATAGGGCTGTGCCCCCTCGAGTTGTGTTTTGTCTCAACTCCTATTTGACTTGTTTATTCACACGTAAGACTAGTCCCCAAAACATTCCAACTGATCACAAAGCACTCAAAAGTGGTTGAATCTGAACATAAGGCATCTTCAAGTTTATTTTTAAAAGGATCCCTCCCCCCACCTTTTTGTAGATTACGGGTTTTCCCCAAACATGCAAGACAGACAGGAGAATGTTTTCAAATGCTGCTGAGCATGTGAAAATGGGAGGGTATAATAAAAGCCTAGGTGCCATCTTAACTATGGCTTTCACAACAGTAAAAGATAAATTACACATAGTACTATCAAATTAAAACCAATAGGCCAACCACCAAAATTACAGATCTAGCTAACCCACAAAAGCCAGGGAAAGGAATTCAATTCTCCACTTGAACCCAACTACTACACGAGATGCTTTTACAAAACCTATACTCCTGCAAAGTGATAACAATTGGTAATCAATGGGCCAGATCTTCAGTGGATGTCAACTGGCATCACTCCCTCAGTTGCTCCACTGGCTTCAATGATCTGTCCCACAAGAGGCCTCATGCCAACTGCATGGTGCTCTGACACAGGCTATAAAATTCACAGCCTTTTCTTTGCCTTTTAGAATATCCCTCCACAGCTCCCCCTTAAAATTCCTATGAAAGAAAACAAGTGCACATAACTACCATTGCTGAAAGAACAGAGGGCACGTCACACCCCGCAGATGCCTTCTGTCAGCACTTGTAGGAAGCCTCGACATGTCTTGCCTTTGCCAAACAGGTTTTCCAATAACACAAGTTGTCTGCAGGATATCCAATAATAATAAGACAAACTAGCTTCACAATCCTGGGTTTTTAAACGGACCGTGACTATACAAGATGATAGTTCAATCAGGTAAATTACAAAATGGAACAGTTTAGAACACATACGATGTACTTATATAACTTAATTCCTGGGAGCAGAGCAGCTTGTGCACAACATTTCAAAACTGAGTTTAATAACAGGGGTACATGTATGCACCTCAGAGTTGCTCCATATCTTGTATGGGGCTAACGGGGTGAAAGTGTTCAGCCTATCCTGTATTCATTCCTTTCTGCATTAAAGTGGGTGACTTGCTGGCATCTGAGAGGGATAATTCATGTGAAATGCTTTCCAAAAAAAAAAAAAAAAAAAAAAGTCATACCGCCTGCTAAGCTTATGCTCTGGGTGCAACTCCACTGTTCTGACTCTGATCTCACACCACTGAGAATCAGGAATCTCTCCAATGAAGTCAGTGGGGATCTTTTCATTGAGTTCAATGGGCTTTGCGCTTATAGGGTCTGACCCATAATACTAATGGAGAGTCTGTTTCTTTGAAAGTGGTTTAAACTAAAGTGTAAAAAAAAAAAAAAAAAAGTCATACCGCCTGCTAAGCTTATGCTCTGGGTGCAACTCCACTGTTCTGACTCTGATCTCACACCACTGAGAATCAGGAATCTCTCCAGTGAAGTCAGTGGGATTACACGGGTATAAAGCCAAATTGGGTTCAGAACCAGGCCCCTCACGTGCATGTTCAGTCATGCATCTTGTAGATGGAAAAAAGATGAAGCCAAAAGGAAAAAACAAGGATTCATTTCTGGCTTCTGAGAGCATTTGAATGAGTCATACGTGCAGCCCAGCACTGGGAGTCTGCTGTTAACAATATAGGTGACTCCAGCTTCAAAACATGAGTTGCTGCTTAGAGGCTTGCCAATGCCGCACAAAATATTTTCAGATGAATTGGCCAATACCAGTAAACCCTGATTTCACTAAGGGAGTGGGGGGGCACGGTGTGTGTGAAGGGCACAATAAGAGGTTCAGATAACCAGGAGGTTCAGTCAAGCAGACTGCACATGCCCCACAGCGCTGAAGCCTCCGGGTAAGCTTATGTGCAACCCCCAAGATCTCTGTAGCTACATTCCTGGGAGAGTTTTGTTCCTACAGGATGAGCTCTGCAAGAACAGTTTCAGATGGTCCAACACCTTTCTGGGTACATGGTGTTAGCCTGCATCCACACTGCTGATTAGTCATGTTAGAAGCTGATGGGCTGCACTAACTCGAGCGGTAGCCTATACCACTATTTGGGACAGCCAACTTGAGTCAAAAATCACCACCATATTTCAGTTAAGAGTATGCGTGGGCATGGGACTCAAGTTAAGGGCACCACTCCAGTTAACTTGGCAGTGAAGACAAGCCATTAGAAGCAACAGCAGATATTGTAGAGCACCTTTTAACCATTCAGACTTCATATATGCTTCCAAGTGAAAGACAGTGTTTACCTGAAGCGAAGGGTGAAAGTCTGTCACGTCATCTGAAATCCCATAAGAGAATGAGGTCCTTTGCTCAAAAAGCACAAAGGTTAGAAAGCCTGGAAATTCCAAGCTAAGGCTCCTATTTACATTTTACAGAGTGCCCATTAACAAACACTAGGGACTTAACATTTTCTTAAGTCAAAGTAATTTTAGCTCTTCCCCTTGCTCCTCATCAGCGATCAGGAGAAACCTCAAGCTATGCTATCTATCCATCCACACATCCTTATTAAGATTAAGAAGTAATTATAGTTTTTGTAGTCCCTAATGAAATGAGCCTGTGTGATGGATGGATAAGATTATCTGAGTCTCTGTTTGTTCTCAGAGTGATGCTACAGATAGAGACCTGCACGGATACAAAATTTGTACCCGCATCCAATCCACAATCTGCAAACATGCAGATGAGGATATCCACAGATATAAAGCAGATATCCACAGATTTTCAGGGTTCTAGATACAGAGGCATAGTTGTGATTTGGGGTAGTGTAAAGTAACAGTGAGGTTTATTTACTGGTAACACTGCTCTACAGCCAAAATTCTTCTGAAATAAATGTAGTCAAACTTTACTAATTTTGGGTCACTGAGAACGAAAATGATGCTTAAAAATTATTGATTGGCTCTAGTCTAGCTGTTGGGCTCCAGACTACAGCAGTGGAATCTCCTGGCAGGTGATGTTACGGTTTCCATGTTCTGTGACCGTCAAAAGGCTCTTGTCCCATTCTTCTTCATGGAAGGTGATCTTGTAGCCTGCAACAACATCGATGGTGTGATGGCAGCCCTCAACATCGTTCACAATCCAGATGAAGTGGAGAACCTGTCACTGATTCATCGGATGAAGTCTTTAAAAAGCTGTTTTGCTGCAATGGCAATGTTTTGCCATCAATTCTGATTGGTCATGTTAATCCATAATGAGGAAAACCTATGACATGAAAAGCAACTTTTGAGGTGCATAAACTATGAACCAACATCAGTGGCAGCTTTGTGGCGAATTTGAAGGTTGTTGCTGCTCTTGCTTGGTCTGCAAAGACTGGATACACAAAGTACTGCTGTTTTCTCTGCGAATGGGATAGTCCGTGCAAGAGATTCCCCACTACATCAAGAGAAGACTGGCCACTCCGACAGTCATTGGAGCCTGGGAGGAAAAAGTTTCGGCATACATCCACTTGTTGAATCAAGGAACATTTTGTTACCAACCCTTACACATCAAGCTGGGTCTGATGAGAACTTGTCAAAGGTCCACTGACAAAACAAAAGCAGCTTTAAGGTACCCTCCTGGAAAATTTCCAAGGTTAATTGGAAGCAAGAGTAAAGGTATAGGTGTCTTTGTGGTCCCTCAGATTCGTGAACTTCTTCGATGATGATGCATTTGACCATGCTACTGCGTGCAAGGAAAGAACGGCAATGGAAAGCCTTTCAGTTAGTGGCAATAAAATTTCTCAGAAACAACAAGACATAGACAACTACAGGTTTTGGTTGGAAAACCTCCTCAAGGCATACAAAGCCTTGGTTGCATACATGTCACTAAAGAATACATTTGCACTCATCATTCTAATTTTTTCCAACCGGAACTGCGGAGCATTAGCGACGAGCAATCAAGGCGAGCGGATTCACCAGGACATGCAAACAATGGAGAACACTGTCAGGGCAAATGGAGGCCCATCAAGCTTTGCAGACTACTGCTGGACGTAACAAAGATGTTACATTTAATGATACAAGAGACAAGCCCAAGAAGCGCCGAGTAGACACTGAATAGGACTTAAACTATGTACATAATAGTTTTTTTTGCCTTTTGTTGTCATAATAAATTTTATTTATATAACCCTTTTGCTGATTTTTCCAGATGTTTACATAAAACAGGACAGGTGAAATATTATCCATTAAAGCAACCATAAACACATAAAAGACTAGGGTTACGATTTATGATAAAACTCATCAATCTACACAATATATATAAGACACCACAAAATGTAAAAACTTAAATATCTTAGAAACAGTAGCCAATCAGTTGTTTTAATTGTCATATTTGAATTCAGCACATCAAAATACATAATAAATACCACATTTTATCTCTGAAGCAGACGACTTCTCAAAAATTGTAGACCAGTGTAACCAACCAGCAGCAGTAAAGCAGCTACAGAGATTTTTTGGACCCAATGGAGCTCCCAGGTTTGTGGTTCTATAGCACCTCCAAGAGTCAGGATCTTGGTTTTACATTTTATCTGGAAAATGGCACCTCACACAGCCCCATGCTATGCTGGGGCATCAGTTCAGTGCTGACTCAGAGGGGAAAGCATCGCCTTCAGTGAATCGCCAACCTTACTTTACATCATGTAGCCACCTGGCTTTTAGTCGGAGGATTCAATCCAAATACTGAGCAGGTGAGAGCCTGCTCAATGACACATAAAACCCAATCTGATCCCAGCCTAAAACTGTAAATCAGAGGGCATAATCCTCCATTTGTGGATTCATAATCTGCTTTAAAGCACCTACATGTTATGTGACAAACAGAGGATCAGAACTTCAAGTGAGAATAAACAGCAGGAGCAGATGACTCAGAAAAGCAGCGCAGATTCTGTTTTCATGCAAATAAACTTTAATCTTGCAATTGATTATTATTATTTTTTTAAAAGGCATGATGGTCAGGGAACACACTAGCAGCTGGGGAAAAGGGGGTGGAGTGAGAGCTACAGACAAGCAGTGGAACCCAAAGTTACTTCTGTCCATTCACCACACTATCAGCAGTTGTAGCTGTGCTGTTCAGTTGAAAGTAGAGCAGAAGCTGGGAGCTGCCTGCACACAGCAGGATTAGATTGCATACCACGGGAGGTGGGCAGAGGGGAAAAGAAAATTTGCAGGATGGGGAAAATGGAGAAGAGGGCAGGAAGAGGCACTGCAGAGCAGGCTCTGCCTTTCCAAGTGATCTCAGCAGTATCTGACCAATTATCTCACCTCTTCTGCTGTTCCCCAGTGTGCCTCTAAAGCAGGGGTCGGCAAGCTTTCAGAAGTGCTGTGCTGAGTCTTCATTTATTCACTCTAACTTAAGGTTTTGTGTGCCAGTAATACATGTTAACATTTTTAGAAGGTCTCTTTCTATGAGTCTGTAATATATAACTAAACTATTGATGTATGTAAAAGTAAATAAGGTTTCAGAATATTTAAGAAGCTTCAATTAAATTAAAATGCAGAGCCCCCTAGACCAGTGGCCAGGACCTGGGTAGTGTGAGTGCCACTGAAAAATCAGCTCGTGTGCTGTCTTCGGCACCCGTGCCATAGGTTGCCTACCCCTGCTCTAAAGTGTCACATGAGAACAAAAGAGTTAATAGTGAAGAAAAAAATGCAGAAAATCTGTACTCAAAAGCCCAGAGTTTCAAATATTGTATTCAGATTTAGCATACAACATCAATGATATTTCAGTTATGTTAGGGCCAAAGGTATTTTTATAGCAGTCACCAGGCTTGAGAGACAAAGTTGAAGAACCTTTTCCTTTACAACCCACCCATGTTGACTTACTCAGACCTTTGTCAAACATTCTCCTTTTGAGTTAAAGCTTTCCATGATTGCTGCTACCCAAGGTAGAATTGCAACCTATATTTCTCTTTCTTAATCACACGCAACTTTCCAAATACAATAGGGTTCAGGGGTGGGGCATTCAAAGAGGTACGGGTGTGTGTAAGTAGAAGAGAGTATATATGCTAGAGGCTACAGTGGGAGCAGCTGTACTGTGAGGGGGTGTTACACAGAAACATTATAATTATCAGGACTTAAAAAAAAAAAAAATGTCCCCAAATGTCTTTTCTCGTACTACACCAAAAATCCACTGAGTCACACACTTCCGGCCCCATACCTTGTATTGGGATGCTGTATCATTCACTATAACATTTTGCCACTAGAGCTTATTTGAATTCCGATGGGAGTAGTTCAGACCCAACTTTGTACATTTATTTAAAACATTCCTCACCCTGAATTTGATTCAGTCCTGTTTGTATGGAGCATTCATTTTTGGTGACACTTCAGGCCACCAAAAATTAATGAACTTGTGCATGAATGTACATTTGCTTGGAAGTTTGTACTCAAAATTAGTTACTGTCCTGTTTCAGTCATCCATTCTAGGAACCAGAACACTTGCAAAACAGCTGTTAGGAAACAACACCAATTTTATTATTCCTGCATTTTTCATACGCCATTTAAGAGAATGCATTTCTGCAACCATCATTTTTGGGCCCCATTAATGACATCATTTCACACTCGGGCCAAAGCTGTCTGTTCAGTTGTAAGCAGCTCTACAATAAAGTTTATCTAAACAAATGCATGTCTAGTCAATACTGTAAATAATGAGATTTAAGCCACCCAAACCATTTCCACTGCCCAAGGAAAAGCTGTAACAATAGAAGGAAGCTCAAATACATAAAAGCCACTATTGCTTTGATGAATAAAGTTATTTACTAACCTAGCTGCACAAGTTTCTGCCTCTAGGGCATTTTTCAAAGTCTGTAAAAAACTGCAGCTCTTAAATAGATTTCAGGTTATGACTTTGTTTATCTAGCTGTTGAACACACACTCCACTCGGCCCCGTAGGGAACTAAGAACAGTAAAGAAGTTAATGGCATACAATATCTTGTATCAGGTTACATCTTTCCAGCTGTACCTTCAAGACAGATACAAACCTAATGGCAGAGTGGAATGAGAGCCACCAGTCTAGCATGCTAAACATATTTTTAGTAGTCTGTCAGGTAGCTTTCAATACCAGTAAAAATAAATGGTGGCCCTTTGAACACACCACCAGATGACATGAAATGCTGCCCGTAACTTCTGAAGATAGAATACAAGGATGGAGTTGGTAATTGGTCAGAGCACCTTCTACTGTTTACGTTCAGCCGCTTACCATAATGACTGAATATCCAATTTCCGTGCAGTAGCCTCAGTACAGTTCACATTGGACAAGAGTCCACATCACAAAATATGCCAACATAACTGGTCACCTCTGCAGAGCAACCAAGAACTGACCAAGCTACCCTCTCTCTCTAGAGGTCACCCCCTCGACACCAGGTTTAGGACCCACTGGCATAGTGTGGTGTGGAAAGCTTGCACTACTCTTGGCTGCCCCCTACTCATTTCCCTGGATAAAGAGCCTGCAGAACTTGAGCTCCAGCTCTCAACTCAGCATATTCTAAACCCTCATTTCATTTCCCCCCCTCGCTATAAGACTTGAGACACTAGGGGTACCCAGACGCATAGAGCTGTAGGGAGGGGCAATGCTATACATGGACCCACTATTTCTTCTCCTGCTGCCCTGCTTCTCAGCATGAACCACAGAAATTTAAGGCAGACATTTTGTTTACTTCCTACCCAGTAATTACAAGGATCTCAGCAACAGCTGGATGGTGACCATGAGCTCAACTTACTGTGAGTAAATGCATTTTCCAGACATCCCATAGGGTTTACAATTCGATAAGAGCTAAACATGACCACTCTGAAGGAGCACAGCTGCACATGTAGCTTCACTTTTTTGCACAAATGTGGAATCAGTTGCTCTAGGGTTGGCAAGGTTGTGTATTGTCCAAAATGAGCCAGCCAAGCAACAACTAATGACTATTTTATTTGAAATAAATATTCAGATAGGGATTATAAAGAGAATCTAACCACAGGGACGAGGGCTGAATCTCTCAAGACTATAGTGAGATATTCCGTTGTGAGCAGTACCCGGACACAAGAACTAGCACAAACTTTGAAGTCAGGATACTTTTTTAAAAAAGCAATGCTACTTCTTACAAACTCAGTGTATTGCACCCTTCTTCAATCTTGCCCCCTTTTGCATTTTTTAAAATAAATTTATCTAGATGCCAAAATCTCTTCTGGAATTCAAAACAGCTTGCAGCTTGTTCATTTGTTCCAAACCAGCCGCTGGTTTCGTTTGCCATCATTCTGCTTTGTAATAATGCACAAAGAGATCATGTAAATTGAATTTGCTTCTCCAGAGCAATGTTGTTTCTCTCAGTACTCACAGAAAATCAGCTCCCAAGCAAGCGCCCACACATTATCATGGCCAAGGTTACCTCCAGCTCTCAGTATTTGTGGACACAGACTGTTTTATTTTTCTCTCTAGTTTGTTTTTTGAAGAAAATGCTGCTGCACTGGTTTGGGGTTTTGGATACCAGCCAGCCTCTCTTTGCTGAGCAAACTATGACAGGAGTGCCAAACGAGAGAATACATTCATCTACTAACATTGTCAACAGGGTCCTCCTTCTACTGAAAAGCAGATAAACTGGTAAATGCAGACAACTTTCACTCCCTAGCCACTCACCCCCAGAGGTTGCCCTTTGAGAGCTCTTGTAAATTCCCTCCTTCTGCAGTGAAGAACAGAGCTTTAAAAGGACATTGTGCTGCAAAAGCAAGGGAGGGTTTTGTTTCCAATTCAGAGGAGCTGGGGGCACTTTCATCTCCGGACAATACTTCCAGTTTCACCAGGGCACTGATGCCCACTAGTCTCACCCCCAAAAAGAAGTCTATTTATTTCTGCTCCCTTATTAACTGCATCACTTGTTCTCTGCCTGCAAATTAGAAGCTTGCTGGGGAACCCTTCTCCAAGTAATATCAGCCAATTTTAGTACTCAAAGGCACAATTACGGTTGCATTGGTGTAGCATAGGCTACATGTCTAAACTTGCAGCCTGCTTCCTTGCCACAAGAATTTTGCCATTCATCCAGTGGGAGCCAGAGCAGGCCCCTGAGGAGGAATTCAATTGTTTTCTTAGTCATACAATTCTTTTTTTATGGCAAAAGTCGTGTGACATTTTCCTCATTTGCCATTCATGTCAATAGCGATTTGGGACCAACTTAGGACAGCATTATATTTAGCATATTGATCTTTTTCCTTTGAAAATTGTGCATTGAAAGACAACTTGGTTGCCTCAGTTTACCCCACACTAGGTCTTCAATAAAACCAGACAAATCCTTGCATCATGCACAAAAAAAAGCTGCTAGGTGACAGCTGGAACAAGCTCGCTCTCGGTACCTGCAATAAGAATGCAACAGTGGTTTTCACAATATGGCTACCAGTTTCATGAGAGGGCTATGAAAGATGACATCAGATACAAATCACTTTGTAATAACCGAGCATCTTTATAATCCTACCTCAACAATCCAAAAACATTCCTCAGTGGAATTTCTAGTTTTATTTTTCAAGATATTTTAGGGGAAATGATAAATGGAATTACATTGATCTTAATGAAAGTCAAGATGGGCACATTGCATAGGTGATCTGAGGAAATACAGAATTTAGTTTTTGAAGTGAAGACCTTAAAAAGAGAGATGACATAATAGTAAGATCTGATATAGCTATTTTCATCAATAAATCCCAAAGTGTTTTACAATGGAGAGCAAGTACTATTAGTCCCAATTTACAGGTTGGAAAACTGATACAGAGAGGTGAAATGATTGCTCACGGCTACACAGAAGGTGGTCAATGGTAGAGGCTGGACTAGAACCCACATATCTTTACCTTCTGTCCACAGTCGCATAACGTGCATCATCCTGCATCCCTCACATGTCTACAGGTTAGAGCAAGGAACTGGAAGTCACAACTCCTTGTTCTGTTGCTGACTGGCTGTGCGGTCTTGCAAAGTTACTTTAGCTTCCTAGACTTCAGTTTGTACCCAGTGTGCAATATGGAAATACTACTTGCTTGACAGTGGTGTTTTGCAGCTTAATTTGTTTAAGATTCTCTGATGAAAGACATTGTATGAAGTACTAGAGATGGACAAGCGGACAGAATTCCATCCCATACAATTTAGCATCATTTTACAATTTTTCCCCCTCCCCTCCCCCTAAACCTCCCCTGAATTTCAGGTATCTCTAGATTAAGTTTAAATGAGCACACATCCATTACACAGATAGATATGCTATAGCAGTGATTTTGTTTCTTGGTTCACAAATCTTGCATGTTACCATAATTGTACTATCTGAACTTCAGGTCAGCTCTAGTAAGCACTATACTCCATCAGTTCTAAGCAGCAAAGCATGTCCTTCACAATGGATATTTCCTCCACATGTGCGTGACTCCACTCGGATGTTTTATTGTGTTCAAATGTTATTGTGAACTTTGTGTTGTGCTCAAAGGTTACAAATCTTTTTAATCTATGTTCACAGATGTCTCCTCCAGCAGCCAAGTAGTGTTTCCTTTACCTTACAAAGTCTTCCCTTTCCTTGCCCTCTGCATTGACTGCAATGGGATGCTCATTTCTGCTGTAGGACTGCACTCATGACTTATATGCCAAGTTTACAAAGAGTAACCTTGGAGAAGCAATTATTTGGTCATGTTTAATGTTACCAGTGTTGTGTGTGACCCCCGCCCCCCCCCGTTATTAATGGGTTTTTTTGGCAAGGCACCATATCATGTACTAGTAATAGCAAAATTCTCTCTCTCTCTCGCTCTTTTTTTACCCCCCCCCATTGACAAAAGGCTTTTTTAGTATGTACTGGAGTTTAGTAAAACCTGAAGTTCTTCTGCACTAGTGGCTTTAAGTAGCTCACGTATTTATTTTACCAGCAATGAGTGATGTAGTTGCATAACATGCTTACTCAAAATGATTCTTAAAGAAATCTAGGGTGCAAAACTTCAGACACTTAGGGTGTGATTGCTCCCCCTATTGGAAATACAGCACACTCAGACACAGCTGGGTGTGGAAGGGACAACATAAATGTGGCATTAAGCCATTTTTGTGGCTCTGGGATTTGGGATTAGTTGGGAACTGGTGTGGCCCCAGCATAATTCTGCTATTCAGAATGGAAACAGAGCTTTGTGCTAGGACTCCATTCCCTCATGCCCCCTACAGGCCCCTTCTGCCCACAGCCTCACTCCTAGCACATTCCCGCACACTAAGACTGGCCAGGAGCTCTGCCTATATTGGAATGCTCTCCCAGTCCCTGTACACCAGCACAGTGCTGCACAGAACCTGTAACAGCAGAAATAATCTCTCCCTTACTAGTGTGTCAGAAGACAACATTAATTGAAGACAAAGGGACTACTTACAGTAATAAATGTTTGCAGGATGAGGTCCAGAGTTATTAGAGACAGTGGTGCTGTGCATGTGGCACCTACAAAGGCTATTGGAGAGCTTTGTGAATTGGGTCATATTTCCATATATTGAGCCCTAGAACTTCACATGGATTGAAAATAGCTTCTACATGACTAATGTATCCATTCAGATCATTCTTGGTGCCAATTTATTCACAAATCGGGAGACATTACAAATCCTACAGTAGACAAAATAAGACAGTGCAGCCAGCCATTGGCTGGAATATTTTTAGCTTACAACACCTGTACTTCACGATACATCCGCAAACAAAGTTTGTCCGAACAGTCTTAGAAGTGTTGCTTGTAACACCCAAGGGAATGCCTTTAGCTCAGGTCCCAGATGGACATTTGTACTCTGCAACTGTTTCTCCATGGTGCAGATGGGAAATCACAGGCATTATAGCCACACCAGTTCAGCCAGCCCTCCTAATTCTACCCTGCAATGCCTCTCCTCCTGTTTGGTCTTATCCAGAACCCCTGTTCTCAGCTAAAGTGCTGAAGCACCTACCCCACAGTGTTTCAACAACCCCACAATGCACCAGGTACAGGAACAAAATCTACGTAACAAAGAATCCTCAAGCCTCATCCCTTCGGTCCCCCTAAAACACACACTACTCACAGCACTCCATGGTATACAGAAGTACCTCTGCCTACAGCTATGCATATACCGCTCCACACCACTTACACAGCAGAAAAACACCCAATTTTGCTTCACCCTCAGACAACCTGCCCCTGACTAAATATAAATGCTACATAAGAAGAGCCCACAGCAATGACTGTCATTTGGTGGTACAAACTTGAGCCTGGGCAATAGTTTTGGGAAGTTGTGTATGCAACTCCTAGTGAACAGAGTGTTCTCTCTTGAGTATCTTGTCTTCTTGTGACCCATCAACTGCCCTGTCAAATCTTTTCAAGATTCTAAATCCTGATGCAAGGGTTACAATGTAACCATGAGCAACCATTCATCCAACCATTACCAAAACAACTTACAATGATTTCTGCAGATTGTGACCCATCCAACACACACACACGTTACAGACCATCTAGACACACAAGGTAGGGGAAGGCCTGATTGCTCACTGGCTTTTTTTTTTTTTTTTTTTTTTTTTTTAAATACAAACAGCTTTAATCCAAGTCCAAGTCCTTTTCTTTCTACCATTGAGGGTAAGAAAGTTCTTGGGGATTTTTATGTGGCTCAATTTAAAAATAGTTTGGGGAACAAACAGTTGGGTTTGTTACCTTCCTCCCTTTAAAAATCTTTTAGTGAAGCATCTCCCTGGCACTTCCCTATTGTATATACTTATGTCAAATTATTATAATGTGTGTGTAAGTGTTATGTTCTGGATCCATCTTAACACTTCAGGCCCGATTCTATTACTACTGATGTAAGAACAGAATTGAAGTCAACAAAGTCACACTAGCGTAAGTGAAAAGAGAATCAGGCCCTTCCTTATTATGCCATATTTACAGTGTGGTAGTATCCTGAGGCTCCAAGTCACAATCATTGTACTAGGTGCTGTATACTGAAGATGTGGCCCCCGCTCTGAAGAGTTCACATGTGGTGAAGGATGCTTTACAAGCTTCATCCAGCCACGTGCTGGGAAAATTGTTGCCAGAAGAGCACTAGGTACAGTTTCTACACTCTGATCTTGTCTCCTCCAAAATCCATAAGTCACACCTTGCTAGCCCTCTGCACGTCAGACCAATGGAGGGACAGTCCACCAAAGGGTTTAAAGGCAAAGTGTTATAGGATGCGTGTGTTTGCACACACCCCATTCCACCCATGACTTCTGTGCAAACTCAGACACTCAATCACTCCTGTCTCTGGTTCCTAACCTGCCTTAAAGCAGAGGGATGTGTGGACAAACCCAAAATGAGTGAAATATGCATTCAGCGTGACGCTATTTTTGCAGCATTTCCCCCCCCCCCCCACTTGCTTTCAGGCTAGAACTTGAGTGTCATGTTTCAGGTCTGAAAAGCTAAAACCATCTCTTTCAAAACCAAGCTGCTGGGGATTCTGCTAAGCACTCTCTAGTACCACCGCAGGGTTTGGCTCCAATTTTGTTTTACAATTCTTTACAGAAAGTAGTTTTGCAATGAACAGAAATTACCAAAGCAAAGATCGATGCTAAGGACCATCTGCTTTTACTGCGGTTAGAAAATAAAACCCAGAGTTGTAACACACTAAACCAAAATCAGAAAAGTTCTTATTCCTGCTGCAGATCAAAATGTTTTTGATTCTGTCACATTATATGTTGGACAATGTTACTGTACTGTTCAAAGTCAGGAGAACTCCATTACATCAAATGGGCAGGGGAGAGGGGGTCACACTTAGCAGACATTTTAATACCACTCTTGAGCCTCTTCTGTGCTGAGGGTTGGTTAGGCCCCTGTTACAGGTTAAGATCAGTATTGAGGTATGCACTAGTTGTACTTGGCTCCAGACTAGGGGCTGTTCTGGAAACCAGAAGCCTGAGCACCCACACTGTCTCCCAATATACTCCCTGAGCTTGGGCTGGCATAGAGCTGTTTACACCAACTCTATAGGTGCTGAGGTATTTCTCTGTGCTGGAATCATCTGACCACTTTATAGCTCCATTACTTTGGCAGAAAGAAGCCAGGGGCACCAACGAATTGAGCCCTCAGACTCTTGAACTAAAGGCATCAATTATCTCCTCTACTGCTCCCAAAAGTCACCTACCTCTCCTGCTAGTTAGAGGAAATGCTGCCTTTGAAACAGAGCGGTTACCATTACTTCCTTCTTTTTAACATTCATGTGTGCACACTGGAACAAGTCCAGAGATTATGGAGCTTTAGCCAAGCAGCTGCATTTCAGATCAGCTGCAGGATGTATATGCAGCAATCTCATGCCTACCTTCCACCACAAGGTAGTCAGGGATTTCCTTCCACTTGCTAGCTGTGATTTCAAACATTAACATTGTCTGAGATTTACACTGGTGGAGAAAAACAACCTTCATCAGCATATTTGTTTATCTGTTGCCCAAAAAGGATATCCTTCCAATTCCATTATATAGTGGCCATCTGTTACCGAGCTAGTGGTGCTTGGAATAAACTGATCCCTATTCACTACAGAGCATTACAAATCAGCTTCCCACAGCTCTAAACAAGATCTTGATTAGCTAATTGACAGCTTCTTCACAGATCTATCTATAATGATCCACCCTCCACCTCAGAAAATTAACTTGTGTGGTGCCACAATGCTGTATTTCCACTTTTACAATGCAGAAATTATGTTCCAGGTTTTCTTGGACACTAGTACATTTACTTTCTTTTTTTATTTTTAGATGTCAATCTGTATAACAAAATTAGGCTACAGTGTGCAGATACATACAAGATGAATACTGCATGGGCACATGTGGAGGGAGGATCATGTTCCTAACTCGAGACATTTCAAACCAATCAGCAGATAAAAAGCTTTGATCATTTTTCCTTGCCACATGACAAGGCACTTATGGCAGGCTTGTTTGTTTCTAAGATTTCTCTGGTAGTTAATTCCCATTAATTCAATACAGATATTACTCAAGCAGCACAGCTATCTATCCCCAAACTCATGACATGCCACTGGACTAGGAACCTTGTGGCCGGCACGTAATAACTGTACCAAGAGAGGTAAAAGGCATCCTTCCCCTGATTCTTCTGCATAAAGTTGTCTTGTTGGTTTCTCCCTAGAAGATCGCCTGGATTATGACTAAAGATTGAATACATGGTGAGGCAGGTTGGAATTAAGTGCAATTCTGTTCTCGCTCTGCCATTAACTTCTCTGTGGCTTAAAGCTAGTCACTTAGGGTACATCTTCACTGCAAAAGACCCCCACAGCATGGCCACAGCTGGCCCTGGCCCGTTGACTGAGGTTGATGGGACTTAGGCTATGGGGCTAAAAATTGCTTTGTAGACACTCGGGCTTGGGCTGGTCCCCAGGCTCCAAAACCCCACAAGGAGGGTAGGGGTGTTTCAGAGCCTGGGCCTCAGCCTAAGCCTAAACGTCTACACTGAAATGTTTAGCCCTGCAGCCCGAGCTCTGCAAGCCTACGCCAATTGACCTGGGCTGAGACTTGGTGCTGCGGGTTTTTTACAGCAGTGTAGACATAACCTTAGGGCCTGATTTTTAGAGGCTGGGGTGGGGAGAGGGAGCTGAAAGACACACTAGGTTTTCACAGACAAATGGCCCTGTGAGAATATTGCAGCCCCCAGAACTGAAGGTTACCCAGGACACAAGTTGAAACAAAAAGCCTCCTGGTTCCCTTACACAATAAGGATCTGATCCACAGCCATTTGAGGCAGTCTATTGACTTCAGTGGGCAACAGAATGGGGAATAAATATTTATACTGGGCTCTTCAGTCAAGCAGAGAAAAGGAGAATACAATCTAATGGCTGGAAGTTGAAACTAGACAAAAATCAGACTGGAAATAAGGCAAAATTTTTAAACAGTGAAGGTGCTTAGCCACTGGAACTATTTAAAAAGAATTCCATTGCTGACAATTTTTAAATCAAGATTGAATGTTCTTCTAAAAAGACATCATTAGGAATTATTTTGGGGAAGTTCTCTGACCTGTATTTTACAGGAGGTCAGACTAGAGGATCACAGTGGTCCCTTCTGGCCTTAGAATTTATTAGTCTAGATCAGGACCCTTAGGTCTAAGCTCCTCACACTGTTTAGCGTGTCAACAATGGAAGGACGTTTTTGGAAAGTCACACCACATCTGAAACAAACGTTACTATTTTAAAAGGCTCACATCCCCATTCTTAGAGGATTTACTTTTACTTCATAAAGATGCAGACATGCCAAAAATAAAAGCCCTCTGTATCGGAAAGAATTTGTTCCCCATACCGAGGCCTCTCAGCGGGATGCTTCTGATTTCACTGTCAGGATGAACCAAACTGGTATTTGCAATGCTATGTTGGCCTAAGGAAACCACAGACACACCCAGAATACTACATATCAGAAAGGACTGTCTCATACGGATTCACTTGTTTGAACCCACAGACTCTTTCAGATCACAAAAATTAATATCCAAGTGAGGATAGTTATGTTGCATCTTTCATCTGCAAGAGTTTCACAGACTATGTACACCCAGCACCAGTGAAACGGTCATTTTTGCAGCAGAGAGCAGCAGCTAGACCAGGGGCGGGCAAACTTTTTGGCCTGAGGGCCGCAATGGGTTTCGTAAATTTTATGCAGGGCTGGTTAGGGGAGGGGGTTGCGGCCCAGCCCCCACCTCCTATCTTGCACCCCCCACAGGACTCCTGCCCCATCCACTCCTGCTCCCCAATGGCCCCTCTGGGACCCCTGCCCCATCCCCACACTCCCGCTCCCTGTCCCCAACCCCCGCCGCCCCATCCCACCTCTCCTCTCATTCCCGACAGCCCCCTGGGACCCCTGCCCCCATTCAACGCTGTTTCCCCCACCACCACCACCATCCACACCCCCACCTCCCGACCATCACCCTGAACTCCCCTGCCCTCTATCCAACCCCCCCACTCCTTGCTCCCTTACTGCACTGCCTGTAGCATCAGTGGCTGGCAGCGCTACAGCCATGCTGGCTGGCTGGCCTGGGCCACGTTGCCGCTCCCATGCAGCTCAGAGACTGGGTCAGGCCGGGCTCTGCAGCTGTGCTGCCCTAGGAGCTCACAGCCCCACCACCCAAAGCATTGTGCTGGCAGTAGGGCGAGCTGAGGCTACGGGGAAGGAAGACAGCAGGAGAGGGGCTGGGGGCCAGCCTCCCAGGCCAGGAGCTCGGGGACCGGCAGGACGGTCGCATGGGCTGCATGTGGCCCACGGGCCGTAGTTTGCCCACTCCCGGCTAGACAGACAAGTACAGTGGGTCCCACAACTATAGAAGCCTCTTACTGAAACAAAATAACTAGTCATTTAGATCTACTGGCACCGGCTTGTTCTTCTGAGGGTACGTCTACACCACAGGATTATTCCGATTTTACATAAACCGGTTTTGTAAAACATTGTATAAAGTTGAACGCACGCGGCCACGCAAAGCACAATAATTCGGTGGTGTGCGTCCATGTACCCAGGCTAGCGTCGTTTTCTGGAGCGTTGCACTGTGGGTAGCTATCTCGTAGCTATCCCATAGTTCCAGCAGTCACCCTCGCCCATTGGAATTCTGGGTTGAGATCCCAATGCATGATGGTGCAAAAACAGTGTCGCGGGTGATTCTGGGTAAATGTCGGCAACTCCTATCCTTCCTCCGTGAAAGCAACCGCAGAACAAATCATTTCACGCCTTTTCCCTGGATTGCCCTGGCATGATGCCATAGCATGGCAACCATGGGAAGCCCGTTTGCCTTTTGTCACTGTCACCGTATGTGTATCTGGAGGCCTACTGACAGAGGTGGTACTCAGCGCTACAATCAGCACACCTCACTTTTGCCTTTGCAAGGTAGCAGAGATGTTACCAGTCATCGTACCGCTACTGTGGCTATGGTAAATTGGGCGATGAGATGACGGTTATAGTCGTTCGACATCTGCTGCTGTCATGGGTGCTCCTGGCTGACCTTTGCGAGGCGGCCTGGGGGGCAAGACAAAAATGGAATACCCCGGTCTCCCTCCTTTACGTTGTTAATCTAAAACAAGTCAGTCCTGCTAGAAAGGGCAACATGTACTAGAGAACAGTGTATCTAGAGAACCAGAGAGCTATAGTCGCTCCATGCAGATCCCACAAACAATGATGAGCTGCATGCATCACGGGGGTACCCCTGCAAGAGAAGCACCAAAATAAAAACAAACAACGAACTCCACCCATGGAATTCCCTTCTCCCCAACCTTTTCTGGGCTACCGGGCAGTGTCCCCCATTTGTGTGATGAAAGTAATAAAAAACGCAGGAATAAGAAACACTGACTTTTTAGTGAGATAAAAGAGGGGAGGCAGCTGCTATGATAGTCCAGGCAGGACATTAAAGGGTGGCGAGGGAGAAGAGCCCAGCATCCCGCTGCTATGATAGTCAGGCAGTACAGACTCTTTTCTTTAGACATGAAAGGGGGAGGCTGATGGAACTCAGCCCCCAGTTGCTATGATGAGGACGGTTAAAAGCCGTTCTGTACCATCTACCGGGAATGACTGGGAGTCATTCTTATTTTTACCCAGGCGCCCCTGGCTGACCTCACCTGAGGCCAGCCAGGAGCACTCACGGGCTGATGATGACAATGGATAGCAGTCATATTGTACCATCTGCCACCGGAGAGAGGAGGGGAGAGGATGCTGCTATTCATTGCCGCAGCACCCCGTCTACCAGCAGCATGAAGTAGACATAGGGTGACATATTAAAAAAAAAAAGTCAAGAAACAATTTTCCCCCTTTTTCTTTCACAGGGAAAGGGGGGTGTAAATTGATGACATATACCCTGAAACACCCTGGACAGTGTGTTTGACCTGACAGGCATTGGGAGCTCAGCCAAGAATGCAAATGCTTTTGGGAGACTGCAGGATAGCTCGAGTCCTCAGTCTCCCCTCCCTCCCTCCACGAGCGTCCATTTGATTCTTTGGCTTTCCATTACACTTGTCACACAGCACTGTGCCAAGTTCCTGCAGTGGCCTCTGTCTATCACAGCCTGGAGATTTTTTCAAATGCTTGTCATTTCGTCTTCTGTAATGGAGCTCTGATAGAACAGATTTGTCTCCCCATACAGCGATCGGATCCAGTATCTCCCGTACAGCCCATTCTGGAGCTCTTTTTGGATTTGGGACTGCATCGCCGCCTGTGCTGATCAGAGATCCCCGCTAGGCAAACAGGAAATGAAATTCAAAAGTTTGCAGGGCTTTTCCTGTTTACTTGCCCAGTGCATCCGAATTCGTATTGTTGTCCAGAGCAGTCACAATGGTGCATTGTGGGATACCGCTCCGAGACCAATACTGTCGATTTGCAGCCACACTAACCCTAATCCGATATGGTAATACTGATTTCAGCGCTACTCCTCTCATCAGGGAGGAGCACAGAAACCAGTTTAAAGAGCCCTTTATATCGATATAAAGGGCCTCGTTGTGTGGACGGGTGCAGCGTTAAATCGGTTTAACGCTGCTAAAATCAGTTTAAACACGCAGTTTAGACCAGACCTGAGGCTTAATGTCTGGGTGTGGCTGGTTGAAACTGTTCTGTCAGAAATTAGGGATTTTCAGCTAAAACTAAATATTTAAATTCAGAAATGCCACTGCAGTGTCTTTTGGTAGTTGTAGTTTGAGTGCCTCGTGGTCCTTTTCTCCTCTATAGGTTGGGCTCCCTCACTAGACTACATCGCCCATGAGGCATCGTGGCCATCCAAACACCATGATGCACAACCTTCCTTCACAAAGGACACATTGGTGCATCTTGGGAGATGTAGTCCAATCAGCGAGCCCAGCCTGTAGAGGAGAAAAGAAGGACAAGGCACTCAAACTACAACTCCCATGAGGCACTGCAGTGGAATTTCAGAATCTAAATGCTTCTATTTTCAGATAAAGTATTCTGTTTGATTTTTCACTGAAAACTTGAATTTTTCTATGCAAAATAACCCATTTTTTGCCCTACACTAGTCTTGGGTTCAGTCCCCACAGATTACCATGGTATCTTATGTACTCCAAGCTTGAATAAAAATAATATGGCAGTTGGAATATATTACTGACCACCTGATCAGGATGGCAGCAATGATTGTGAAATGCCGAGGGACGTTAGAGAGGCTACTAAAGCAGAAAGTGCAATAATAATGATTTCAACTGTAACCCTTCTGCCCCTGAGTTGGCAGCAACAAGGGCCGGGTTCAGTGTCCAGGAGTTCCGTTTCAGTAACACAATGCATAACCGGCTCGAGCCCCCACCCAGTGACCTGGACACTTACATACCACACCCCCCTGGGCACCTCTAGGAGGCAATACTTCCCCTCTCGCAAGCACGGAGTCTGAGTGTAGCAAAATCTTTTTAATAAAGGGAGGAATCAATGCGGCATCCCTTTGGAGAAACACCACAAGGGAGTAACATGCTATATGCCCAAAGGCCTTTGTTCCTCCAGGCTGCAAGGACAGATAGGATATCAGGAAGCTGCCCTTTCAAGCCACCTGGCACAAAGGCCCTTCTTAGGAAAGACACAGTCTAAAAGAGCAATGCCAAAGAGGACTCTGGAAGGACAGTTTTTGAAGATACAGTGAGTATTTTATCACATGAGCAGGGACTTGAACCCTGGACCCTCAGATTAAAAGTCTGATACTCTACCAACTGAGCTAGCCAGGCTCACATCAAATAGAGTACAAGTTGTGCAGAGGAGAAACTAGTCAAGAAAAAGCAAAATGGGAAACTTGCTGCTCTCTCTCTCTCTTCCCAGCCCTGGCCTGGCCTGGTATTAGTGCGAGTAAAAAGACAGGGAAATATCGGCATCTACCAGCCTTTCAAAACTGTACAAGACTCAGGCACAGTACAGAGGTGCCCATTTGCAAGTGCCGAATGGTTGCATTGGCTAATGCACCTGTAGACGTCCAGGGCACACTGGGATATACAGCCAAGTGTTCATCACCATCATTGTTTCAAAGGGATAATGATAATGATGGGAAGGTTCACAATTGACTCAGTAGTTGCATACAAAGGTGCACGTTTGGCAGTTACATTGGGAAATTCTGGCTCCTTCTCAGGCTGAGTTTAGCTCAGTAACCTGTATCTAGATTCTTAAGGGAATAAAAAAATTAACTCTGACATTCCACAGTGGAGAAAGGGGGGTGCAACTGGGTGCTTCTGGCTCCACAAGGAGACTGCACCACCAGGCACAGATACCTGTCCCCAGCCTCTCTCAATTCACTGGGTTTTTGGAACCCATGTCCCTTGTCTAGCAAGTACCACCAACTGAGCTTGAGTCATTTCTTGTCACAAAGCAGTCCCACAGCTCCCCATTCACACAATCAGGGTGACAAACTTTTTTTCCTCCTGCCCCAATAACAAAGAAATTGGGGATCCCAGAGCTGTTAAAATCACCATCCCAAGCTGCTGTGGGCTTATGCTAAGTGGGGGGGTGGATGCCAATGCAAATCTTTCCACACCCTTTGAAATTCTTGGAATTCTTTCCACACTCCCTACAATTCACCATCAGATGTCAGGGTAGCGCTCTTCCTGACTCTGCTTACACAACTATCCTCATATTTACTGGTATGTGTCACCTCAGGGTGTGATGCAGAAAATAAAATTTCTAGACACCATAAACGACTGCTTCTTAGAGCAGCTAGTCCTGGAACCCACAAAGGAAGCGGCAATTCTTGATTCAGTCCTAAGTGGAGCACAGGATCTGGACCAAGAGGTAACTATAGCTGACTCGCTTGATAATAATGACTCTAATGTTATTAAATTTAACATCCTTGGAGGGGGGAATACTACTAAAACAAACAAAAAAAAAACAAAACACCACACCAAAGTAACAACTCAGGTCCTAGAACAGATCACTGGGGTACCCTGCTGTTTACCTCTCTCCATTGTGAGAACGGACAGTTTATTCCTACCCTTTGTTTCCT
Organism: Chelonoidis abingdonii; assembly: GCF_003597395.2. Lineage (NCBI taxonomy): Eukaryota > Metazoa > Chordata > Testudines > Testudinidae > Chelonoidis > Chelonoidis abingdonii. The sequence goes on along the minus strand of NC_133782.1, from coordinate 23,362,182 downwards.
GTCTTTTAAACATACAGCTAAGGGTAGCATAAAATCCCTCCTTACCGTGTAAAGGGTTAAAGAACTCAGATAACCTGGTTGGCACCTGACCAAAAGGACCAATAAGCGGAGAAGACACTTTCAAATCTGTGGGGGAAGGTTTTTGTTTTGGGTTCCGTTGTTCTCTCTGGGTCAGCGAAGAACCAAGGCAGGGAAAATACATCTCCCTGAGCCATATCTCAACTAAGCATCTAATCTTACAGAAATAGTAAGTAAGAGCAAGGAAATGTATTAGATTATCTTTTGTTGTAGCTTGTGAATTTTCCCTGTGGTAAGAGGGAGGTTTATCCCTGTTTTTGTAACTTTAAAGTTTTGCCTAGAAGGAAAAACCTCTGTGTTTTGAATCTTTTTGTTACCCTGTAAAGTTATCTTCCATCCTGATTTTACAGAGGTGATTCTTTTATTTATTTATTTTTTAAAATAAACTTTTTAAGAACCTGATTGTTTTTCAGTGTCCTAAAGACCCAGGGGGGATTGATCTGTGCTCACTTGTAACCAACTAGTTAGGATATTATTCTCAAGCCTCCCCAGGAAAGGGGGTGTAAGGACTTGGGGGGATATTTTGGGGGAGGTAGGGCTCCAAGTGGCCCTCCCTGAATGTTTGTTTAAATCACGTGGTGGTGGCAGTGATACCAAGGGCAAGGAAGGAATTTGTGACTTGGGGAAGTTTTAAATTTAAGCTAGTAGAAATAAAATTTAGAGGGGGTTTCATGTGGGTCCCCACATCTGTACTCCAGAGTGGGGAGGAAACTCTGACAGAAGACCTTCCCCTGACTGCTGTACACTCCCCCTAATCTAGAGAAAAGATACCACCGTTAAATTCCAGGGTTTTATAGAAATTATTCTCTCACTTTCTGTAGGCCTTTTCCATAAGAAATACACAGACAGCAAGCAAAGGATGAACTGAGGAAACGAGAGCAAGAAGGGAAGTGAAAATAGCCATTCCCATCTCGTTAATTAATGGCCCAAGTTTATTTCTTCTTTGTCTCAGTGCAGAATTCACGTAGGCCAGGAACAGTTCCCATCTCTGAGCAAGAAAAACCATCCATCATGCTGGACTTTCACACTACAGGAATTGTTTCACAGCACACCATGAGGCAAGGCTAGAAAAATTCCTGTAACATATTGGAGGAGAAGAGTTGTTTTCACTGCAACTAAAATTCCCTTGATTGGGGGAATTTGACATGAATTTTGTCAAGAAGAGGAGGAAAGACATCACTGAGTACTGCGGTTGACAGTCAACTTGTTGCATCAATGTTTTTGATGTGTGTATAATGATCCCCCAACACCAAAACATGGGTCTTTCCAACTGGAGGTGAAGCACTAAATCCATTAACTAAGAGGAGCAGCAGGGCAGCTATTTCTCTGTGAGCCAGCCACAAAGGGATGCATAACACACTTCACAGATGTGTTACATGTACGTCTTCCAATATTACTTTGGAGACAGTGTTCTCCACTGCCATGAAGCAGACCCAAGTTTAACTGCCTCACTGCTTGATTTCTAAGCTTCCAGTGCTGGATAGCTGACAGAAATGCTATTCAGATGGAAACAATTATCTTGGAGAGAAAAGAACTCCTATGCTGATAGAGCAAAATTTCAGAAGATGAAAATAATTGAAGACATTCCACACTCGTAGAGTAACCTACCCTGGGGATTGGACTTTTCTGTAAAATATGCTAGCTTTCAATTTCCTTTGTCTTCACAAGCATCCATCATAACCCTGCCAGTCTGAAAGCCAATGTAAAAGAAAGAAAGAATCTTTATACTAGTCAATAACAACTATGAGGACTTATTAGACCTGCCAATAGATTCCAGGTTCACATGTTAATACTATTCCAGGCAACATGAACCAGCTCTTCCCCAAGGACTTTGCAGCTACAGTTTGTCAAGTATGCAGTTATGACCTGCCTTTGGTCATGTACAATTCAATACCAAAGCCAAGTGCATAGACTATTCTTAAAATCATCTATGAACTGTAAAAGGAAGTATATTACTATACACAGATTAATCATTAGCTTAATTGATCATTTCCATACCTCATATAGCTCAGTTTTAATTAGCTAGCAGTCTTACTATGCTTTGTAATGGCTCTGTTAAGTAAAAAAATGAACTTTAAGTTAACAAAGCTTGTTCTCTTTTGTAAGCTATGTTGGTGGTAAAAAGGGAGAACTAAATTAACGTAACAAAGGCTATTACAGAAAATTAAACCATGTTTATGTTCCTGACAGATTAGAACAACTCGAGCAGTTATTAATTTGGATACAAAATCCTTACAAAAAAGAGTTAAGAAGAAAGATGTTTTATATACTATGATGTGGAAAAAAGTATCCTAGGCAGATGTCACTTTAAAAAAAAAAATAGACCAGTTAAAATCTCAGTTTTTTTTTTTTTTTTGAAGATAGCTATTTAGAACAATTCTATGAATTCAAGTAACACAGAAAACCCAAAAAAACCCAACAGTGAGTAAGATAGTTAAAAAGTGATGTCATATAGATTTATTAAGGTGTTTTTGGTAACATGGCTCATACAGGGTATCATTACTAAAACATTTTTAGGACGTCAACTCAATCAACCACATAGGCACACGTTTGAACTATGAGCACATGGATAATCTCACCCCTATTAAATATGCGCTTTGCTAAATAAGAGACCTACGTTTCATCTGGAACCATAATACACTGAATTTATGGTCAAGCACTGGGTCTTTCCAATCTCAAAATTAAAAAAGAAAAAAAAATAGTGTGAATCTGAATAACAATGTGGTTTTGTATGTTTGCATTCTTTTGTTCTGAGTTATATCTGGCCAAAACTGAAAAGCAACAGTACATCCCACAGTAAACATCTAACAAAGACCAAACAATTATTTATGATTTTAGGTTAGCCAAAATAAGGACTGCTCCCAGCAACAATCCATGTCTGCTGTTTCAACCTGTTGCAATTTTCTCCAGCCAGTTAATCCAAGCCATCAAAAACCTGGAAAATAAGATTTACAATCAAAGCGTCACTGCCAAAAATCTTCCTGACCAAAGTGTAAACTGTGCTGCTGTCACTGCACCTCCTGGTGGCAAAGTGAATACTACCAAAAAAAGTCTTGGGTGTAATTTTTCTACTTACAGTTGAAAATGGGCTGGTCCAAAGAGCCTAATAATGATGGTTGCTTTTCATTAAGCACAGATGTTACCACAAGCATTTGCAGCTGAAGTTATTCCACAACTCCTTTAAGATAAGGATGCAAATAACTGTGCTACATCACATCCTGCCACTAGGATCAGATAGATCCTCCATTACACAGTGTGTAGCCATAGCCTGAGTAGGATATACTTATCTCCAACAGATACCGGATAGCTGATGGGAATTGGTTTTTTGTTTGTTTATATTTTTTCTCAACCGCACACTTTTAGCAACTTATAACCTGCATCATTTGTCATGCCAATGAAGACCTGTGTACCTAAAAATTAACTTCAGAGCAAGAGATGAAAACCCATCTTGCATTTCAAAATATTGCTAAGCAGAGAAACATGTTGTTTCCACTGGACTCAGTGGCAAAACTACCACAAACACCAAATGGAGCAAGACTGAACCTGAGCATATAAAATGCTGATCTATATCTTCCTTCAACAATGGTCACTCCTGATGGTGCAAGGATCCTCAGTAGATTATGCATGTTTGATGATGACGCACTCTCCTTCATTTTCAGTTGAGGGCACTAAGTGTCTCAACAAATTGCAGTCTCACCTAGGGATGCAAATATCCGTTTAAAAAGTTAACCAGTTAAACGATTTTGTTTAACCAGTTAATCGTTAACTGAGGTAGCTGGAAGGTCTTGGCATGGTGGAGGCTATAGGCAATCTGGCTGGGGTCCAGCTGGCGCAGCTGGGGGTGGGGTCCTGCCAGCAGGGCCGGTGGCCCACTCCAGCCCGGTGGGGGCTGGGGCTGCTCCTGCCAGCCCAACACAGGGCTGCTGGGCTTAACAGTTAACTTTGGTTAACCGTTTACATCACTAGTCTCAGCAGGTAAAGACTTTAAAGAATTCATTCCGATCCTAAAATACCGTAAATTGAAACAAAGTTGCCCTTCAAGGATGCTAAGTTTGGGTTTTCTCTGCATAATAAACTATATATGTTATACTCTATATACAGACACATGCATAGCATAGTTACAATTACCACACAATTCAAATGGAGATTATGTTGTTTCTAGGGCTGTCGATTAATCGCAGTTAACTCATGCGATTAACTAAAAAAAATTAATTGTGATTTAAAAAATTAATTAATCAATCACAGCATACTGTTAAACAATACCAATTGAAATTTATTAAATATTTTGGACTTTCTATATTTTCAAATATATTGATATCGATTACAACACAGAATACCTAGTGTTCAGTGTTCACTTTATATTATTTGTATTACAAATATTTTCACTGTAAAAATGATAAAAAGAAAGTGTTTTTCAGTTCACTTCATACAAGCACTATAGTGCAATCTCTTTATCATGAAAGTTGAATTTACAAATGTAGAATTATGTAAAAAAAATAACTGCACTCAAAATAAAACAATGCAGAATGTTAGAGCCTACAAGTCCACTTAGTGCTTCTCATTCAGCCAGTCGCTAAGACAAACAAATTTGTTTACATTTACGGGAGATAATGCTGCCCACTTCTTATTTACAACGTCACCAGAAAGTGAGAACAAGTATTCACACTGAACTTTTATAGCCAGCATTGCAAGGTATTTATGTGCCAGATATGCTAAACATTCGTGTGCCCCTTCATGCTTTGGCCACTAATCCAGAGGACATGCTTCCATGCCGATGATGCTCTTTAAAAAAATAATGTGTTCATTAAATTTGTGACTGAACTCCTTGGGGGAGAACTGTATGTCTCCAGCTCTGTTTTACCTGCATTCTGCTATTCATGTTATAGCAGTCTTGGATGACGATTCAGCACGTTATTCTTTTTAAGAGCATTTTCACTGCACATTTGACAAAACATAAAGATGGTACCAATGTGAGATTTCTAAAGACAGCTACAGCACTCGACCCAGGGTTTAACGATCTGAAGTGCTACCAAAACCTGAGAGGGATGAGGTATGTAGCATGCTTTCAGAAGTCTTAAAAGAGCAATAGTTCAATCCAGAAACTACAGAACCCAAACCACACAAAACAAATAAATAAATAAAGCTTCTGCTGGTGGCCTCTTACTCAGATTATGAAAATGAACATGCTTCAGTCTGCACTGCTTTGGATTGTTATCTAACAGGACTTGTCATCAGCATGGATGCATGTCCTCTGGAATAGTGGATGAAGCATGAAGGGAATATGAATCTTTAGCACATTTGGCATATAACTATCTTGCGACACTGGCTGCAACAGTGCCATGTGAATGCCTGTTCTCACTTTCAGGTCACACTGTAAACTAGAAGCCATCAGCATTATCTCCTACAAATGTAGACAAACAAGTTTGTCTGAGCAATTGGCTGAACAAGAAATAGGACTGAGTGGACTTGTAGGCTCTAAAGTTTTACATTGTTTTGTTTTGAATGCAGTTTTGTTTTTTACATAATTCTACATTTGTAAATTCAACTTTTATGATAAAAGCACTATAGTACTTGTACGAGGTGAATTGAAAAATACTATTGTTTTTTACAGTGCAAATATTTGTAATCAAAAATATAAAGTGAGCACTGTACACTTTGTATTCGATGTTGTAATTGATATCAATATATTTAAAAATGTAGAAAACATTTAAATAAATAGTATTCTAATATTGTTTTAAAAAATTAATCACAATTAATTTCACTGTTAATCACTTGACAGCCCTAGTTGTTTCATCATAACTTTTCTTTTTTTTTTTTTAAAGCCCCTGGGGTGTCCTTGAGGACTATACCATGTGAAAAAGTCAGTTAGAAAAAGAATTAAGTTATCCACTGATACAATAGAATATGCATCTAGCAACAAGTTATGCCTCTTAAAAGGCCAACTGGATACAAGAGTGTGAGGGGGGTTGAGGTATTTTTAAAAGCAAACCACAAAATATAATTGCATGCTCTTGTTTTCAAAGGCTGAGAATCCTTACATAAATAAAGGCAATGCCTAAGATTTTCTAATTGATCAGTGATGTTGGTGTCAGACTTGAGACACCTTAAAAGGATCTTGTTTTCACAAAGCAGATGCTCAGAAGTTTAAGAACCAAGTTCCTTAAAAGTGTTAAGTAAAGTAGCCAAAAATTAAGGGATCTAAATTACTTTTGAAAATCATAATTAATCAGCCCCCATCTTAATTCAATGGGTTATAAGGTGATACTACTACAGCTAGATTTCTCAGCTTTTATGAGTGCTCTGCTCTATTTATATCTATATCTATCTATAGCATTTGGTGGTAAGTCAATAACATTTACACATCACAATTTTCCTATACAAAATACCATCATAGCTTTTATAAGAACAAACAGAAATTACTTATACAATCCATTCACACTCCTCCTCCCCACACATGCACTGTGTATTATGCTATTTTAATTTCTTCCTTGATAGAAGTAGAGTGATTCAGGAGACCATTTTCCAATTTTTCCAGTTACCCGAGCTCCAAGGACATCTTTAAAGATCTGTTCATCCCAAAACCAATAGTACCTTCTAGAAGAGAATCTCAACACACTTCACAAACATGAACTAAGCCTCATAATATGCCTGTGAAGTGGTGGTTTTGCAGATAAGAAAACCAAGGTACAGAGAACTTGAAGTGACTTGTCCAAGGTCACACATAGCACCTGTGGTAGATATAGGAACACAATCCATGTCTCACAATTCGTAGTCCTGTGCTTGAGGCTCAAGAGCACCCTTCATCTCATATATCACCATATACTAACCTTTACTCCAAACTGATCCCCAAAAGGTAGACCTGAACAGAGATTCAAACTTTTCAGTTTGGAGAACATCCTAGATATAACAATACAAAGGGCTTAAAAACAATCCACTGACTTGCCAGAGATGAATAGAATATCCTGTTGAGTAATGGAGCTCAAGCCAAAAATGTCTGTAGCATTTTAAAAAAAGTTTCTATTCCCCGTGAATGCAGAAATAACCTTCCAGATCTGAAGAGGTTCTGCATCAGTTCCTGAGTCTGCACAGACAGCTGCAGTGTCTCTGCTTATAAAGTAGCCCTTGCATGCAGCAACAGAGTAAAATTATGACAACACTGTAAAATTATGACAACATACTACTGTTCAGGTACCTGTGGGAAGCAGTGAAACTAGAAAGAATCTTGACACTTGCATCAACAGAGTGTAACTGTTTGGCAAAGCTATAGGCAGTAGCAGAGGCAGGCACTGGAGTTATTAGCATGGAAGGAAAAAATTTAAGAATTAAATGCAATATTTGGAAAGAGAGAGGAAATAACTGATAAGATGGAGTCACAATACTTCACTTCCAGTAGGAAATGCAGCTGGGTCAAAGCCAAAATATCAAGACTCTTGATGTTTCACAGAGAGAAGAGTTCAGATTTGAATCTTCATGCCAACAGTTCTGGTTCTTGGCTGAATCCAAAGCCAGAAGGGCCAATTCTCTGGGCCTGGTTTGAATGCAGCCAGAAACCTTAGGAAAATAAGCTTCAAATCCAAGCCTGAGCCTAAATATCCTCTCATTTCTTTCTAGTAGATCCAGCTGGTGGCACATCATTATATTCAAGTATTTCTGCACATCTTTGATTCAGTGACCAGGAAACAAACAAACACTTATTTGCCCGCCAACCTTAAAAAACAGAATATGGCAATCCAGTGCAGCAGATATTAAATACCTAACTATAAGATAATATTTCAGGAGCCCTTTAACCAGCAATAATTTATCCATCCATTCATTATAAACATGCTTTGCCAAGATCACTAAAAATATACCACTGTGGTGGCACTGGCACCTGTTGGAAGTTACCATGACCCAAAGCAAGACTTACTAAGTTAGGCTCAGATGCCGCAATTAGATCCAGGCAAATGACCCCGAGTCAAGGGATCTCCACGTGGGTGAGCCAGGGGCTTCTGGGCAAGAATCCAACTGCAGGATCCTTGCTAACACACGTGTGGGTGCGCACACGCTGTATGCCCAGGCCAGGAAACGCTCTTCCTGCTGGCCGAAGGAAGCGAACGTTCCGGGAACACCAGCGGGCTTCAGAGCAAACAGGAACAGGGCTCGCTCGCCAACATGACAAGAGAAGCTGAATCTCCAGGGCACGCAGCAGTGTAACAGTCCAGCTCCACCGCACAACCACTTACGCAACACCATCAACACGGACGATTAGACAGATCCTATAAATATGCAAGCCTGGTGCGTAGGGGAGAGAGTAAAAATGGGGGGTGTCCCTTATCCCACTGTTCCCACAACTTTTCACTTGCCCGTAAGGGCTGGACTAGGCATTCCCACTCCTAGATGTCTTTCACACATATTTGTTCGCACCATTGCCATGTCCCCAGCCGGCGCTGCAGCCCTTCACAGAACAAACCTGGACCATAGGGCGGGGGTAAGGTGACCAGCTGTCCTGATTTTATAGGGACAATCCTGGTATTTTGTTTTTTTCTTACATAGACACCTATTACCCCCTACCCTGTCCCGATTTTTCACACTTGCTATGTGGTCACCCTAAGGGGGGGGGACAGGCTCGCACTGAGGATTTTCGGGTGTTGCAAACCCCCCAATCACTACTGGGGGCTGTCACCCAGAGGGTCCCACACCCACCCTCGGTCATCGCCACGGGGACAAGGCAAACCTCTCACTACTAGGTCCCCTGGACAGCGAGAGCAATCCCCGGCGCCCAGAGCCTCCCTACCTCGCTTGCAATGCTCTGGCGAGGGGCGCAGCGTCCCGTCCGAGCCCCGCCAAGGGACCCTGCAGCTGCGCTCCCCTCCCCAGGACCCTTAGGAACCAGCGGCTGCTGGGGACACAAAGGAATCGCTCCTCCAGGGGTCCCCCCTCCTACCTGCTCTGCCTCCGCGGGGAGCCTGGCCCGAAACCCTGCGTAGGGAGGGAGCGAACCCCCGGCTCGGCGAGAACCAGCGACGTGAGAATCCGCGGGTCCGGCTGGGCTCCTAATTGCTGGCGCTGGGCAGGAGAGGAGGGGCTTGAGCGGGTTTGAAAGGAGCCGGGCTGCAGGGAGAAGGGGTGGAGTCAGGCAGAGAGAGCTTAAGGCATGATCCATTCAAGGGAGGGAGAAGTTGGGGGATGGAGAAGCCTGGGCAGGGTCAAGGAAAAGCTACTCTCTATCTCCCGCTTGAAACACGGCGTTTCCCTTTTCTCCTCCTGGCTGCTAGGGAAATACGCTTGGTCAGAGAGATTAGCATGGAACAAGGGCTAGGTAGCTGTTGCCTTGCTTTGGGTTTAAAAAAAAAAAAAAAAAAAAAAAAAAGCGCAATTCAGTGAAACTGGAGGGAGATCGGGTCCTGCAAAACTAGCCTCATTGCAGAAGTAACTTACTTCTTCTTCGTGTAAAGCGACGAATTCCCTCCGCTATCTTCAAACGCAGCGAGCTCGCTAACTACGAACCCTTTTTTAGGCTCTGGCACCTGGCGATGTTACTGATTTTCTGGGGGCTGACCCGGGCCACCTCGCACCCAGCAGTTTCTCAGGCCTTGAATATGTGATTGCTACTGCAGAAATATTCAAGGTGAGCCTGCAGCCGCTTAAGCCCGTTTCAGTGTTTGCCGGATGAAAGCCTTCAATGTGCAAAGACATCATTTGTTATCTTCAGTGACTTGCACTGGTGCATGAGAACTTAGGAGAAACAGTCTTACCAACTATCCTTCATTCCTATGCCAATCTGAGATGAGACAATTAATGTATGGGATAAGTGCTCTGTCTCTTGTGTATTTTTTTTGTTCCTGTTGCAAATGAATGTTTTGTGGGAGGAGGAGCTCAATAGTCCTTGGGATGAGGGAAAGGACTTAGATGTCTAATGGTGAAATACTGCATTAAAGGGGCTCAGCTCACTTGAAAGTTGCAGCAGTGAGGTGTATACACAAATTAATTTTGAAAAATGCAATAAATGAAACTGAGTGCACTAGGATCATCTTTATTATAAAGACCTATGCAAACCTACTACTCTAAATCTATGTTTCTTCTACTACTGGAAAGCATCTGCAATAAGGTTCAAAGCCAGCTCAATGCAAATCATACCATGGTCTTAGGGACTCCCATTCATCTGATTGTTTCAAAGCTAGCCAGCTGTGAGAGGGAGTGGTTCTGTGTGCTATTCCTATTTCTGTGGTCAGATGAAGCTACTGCTCAAATAACTAGGGACATGCAGGACTCAGATATATACTGGCAATAGAGAAGAGCTCACTACTAATACTTACTTTTCTGCTGCTTCAGTGGAATGTGAACCAGTTAGAATAGAAGAATACAAACAAATTAAGTTGAAAGAAAAAAGGGGAATATCTCCTTCCATTCCTTCTACTTCTTACTGTTTCATGTTCCACTGGAGCAGACAGAAGAGTAATTACTGGTTCTGAGCTTTTCTGAAGAATAAGGGTGAAATTCCAATGAAATGGACATAAATGTTGCTTTAGTCTTCTGTGAACTATTAGAGCTCAAATCTGTATTGGTACATTTGATTTCCTAAGCTGTTTTGTAAGTTTCACTTACTACTTCAAGGAGGGAGAAATGTCAGTCATTTAAAGATCAAGAAAGCTCAGACAACCCCCTGTTGTACCTAGAAGCTACAGCTCTTGTTAAAAATAGTAGCAGGTTGTAACTACCGTTCCACTCCACTGGCACCTATCTTAAATATTTAAGCTGGCCCATCTTCCTGAGACTGTGGTGTCAGACATCTGCCAAGCCAGTGATTGGTACATACACACCACTGTGAACTGGGGAGAGAGAACAGACCTTCTTCCAGTCACTTTCCCACTGTGACTGCACTGATTTAGCATGATCAAACTGGGAAGCAAAATCTTTTACTCATCCTCATTGGAGTGTTCTAAAAGGAGAACCATCCCAGCCCTATATTCACCTTCCAGGCATGGATACTTTAACTAGGCCCAGCCATCTGAGGAATGACAAGTCAACTCTTCTTAAATAAACTATTTATTCAATCTTGTGCAGTTTTCCACATGCTTTATTTAGAATTTAGCAACCAGAGAAGTCCCAGAAAATGTAATAGCTGTTTTTTATGAGTGTCTTAGGAGAAGACAACATACACTCAAGACATGCTGCATCAATAGCATAGGTTAATACAATAATTCTGCAGTCTTTTCATGTACTTCTATGCAGGGCAACTTATTTACAGAACTTCTCTTGGAAAAACAAAGGTTCTTTCAAACTCTGTGAATGCTTTGATTGCTGAACAATGATACAGCTTGTGTATGGTTGTAATCTGCTGCCCTTTCAAAGATTTGTCAAGAACTTATTGACCTCAGTGCAAAGTCATGTCCCTTCTGCTTATAATGTGTCTATCAGATATTCCCTAAGGGCAAAAATTAGTGGCTCTCCCCATTTTCATCAGCCCTCCAGTCCCTGCACCTAAATTTCTGAGTACAAATGTACCCCTTTGGGGCATAACCTGACATCATATACACAAGATGCTAAGTACTTAAAAAGAATGCACCAGGAACACTGGGCAGGAATGGAGAAGTCTTGTGTCCACTGTCTCTGTATATTGTGCAGCAATGAACCCATTAGCAATCTAAGGTAGGTTTGTTCCATTTCTCAGGAGCTGGGAACTGAAAAATCTGCTAATCTCTAACATTTGAGGTCTTATAAGTTGGAGACCAGAAAAACAATGGGCTGATTGAAATATGAACCGTATTTTCTGTCATTGGAGTGTAATTGTGCCTGAACAATCAATGAACGTTCCTTGCCTTACATGTTTGAAATGAGAGCTTGGTGCTGGCAAAAGGTGTCAGCTCAACTGACAGTACTTGGTCTATTGATATTATCCACATGGAAGCCAGTTGTGATGTGTGTGTGGATGCTGTGAGTAGATTAAAAGAAAAGAAAAAAAACATAGTCAAGATTAGAGAATTCCTATGCCTCTGCTCCACACTAACAGTTCTCAAGGACATTGAATAGGTTACTGCTAGTGACCACATCCCCACTTGTTTTATTTGCACACCAATGTAGTTCTCCAGTTTGGAACCACCATGCATATTGCTGCATCACTTTGCTTCAGTTTTTTCCTATCTCCTCCCAGTGACTGAAGCAGACAGCCCTCTGATTTCTAGTCTCAGGGAATCCAAGATTTTCACCACCTTTTCTCTCAGCAGGGTGAAAAGCTGAGCTGTCCAGATAACCAGAGATGATAGCAGCCGCTGAATCATCAGGACATTAGAGATCTCGAGCAACTGGCAGCCAGAGTTCCAGATGAGAGAAAGAAGCAGGGTGCACAGTAGCTAGCAGGAAAAAAGGGGAAAGAGATTTTTCCTGGTGAAGACATTCTTTAAACTGATGGCATTTCCAATGGGATATAAAAGGTCTAAGACCACAATGAGTATCTGGTTCTCTCCCCACATTCCCCCAACAGACCTGGCACATAGCAAGGAACTGCTCTAAATCACATAACAAAGAACTGATCTAAATCCCCAGTCCCCAAGCTACTCCACGTGGACAGACCCCTGAAGAGCCCCACTGAAGTCAGTGGATATCCAACTGCAGGATCAACACACAAAAAACAAGATAAACAGAAGATTTATATTCATGTACTTTATAACAGGCTTTTATAGCATTTGAAAGATATTTCCTACTTTACTGACATGCCAAGACCCCATAGGAGTGGATGACGTCATAAATACTTAGAGAACAGGTAGCACTGCATGAAGTGCTCTGAGTTAGATGCTTGGGACTTTAATATTAGCAAGGAAATTGGAGAATCCTGAATTCAGGTCTTGTCAAGTAAGTGAAGAGGGCAAAATAATTTTTGAAGGAAGAGCCTGTATCTGTCATTTTTAGACTTACACGTTTTTCATTATTTGGAGTCTAGAACAGCTTTACAAACTATATTATCAATACATTCAAAAGGTATATGGTGACGTTATATCAAAGGGAGTTTGTATACACAAGTGTAGTCTTTTAGCTGAATCAAATCACTGAGAAAACTAAAACAATGAAAGCTACTGTTTACGTGTTGTGTCTGTCTTTTGAACTAGAGCAGCTCTGCAATGCTCAGGATATTTTTTTTAATATATAAAGGGACTCATGTGTGTCCTTACATAGCATCTTTAACTACTACCCAGAACAGGAACCATTGGACATGGAGAAGAGTTTGGTATGGGACAGACACAAATAAATTGCTATTTTCTGCCCTGCTGATTAAACAATCAGAATCTGAGTTTGGTTGAGGTAGTGGGGAGGAAGAGACAGGCATAAGACACACACAAAAACAGCCCTTGCATAAAGAGCTGGTATGGCCGGTCCACTCACCGTTATGGTATTATACAGGGCATTCTTCTCAAAGCGAAGTAGCCTTGTCCCCTGGGCCCATGACAGACTATCTGAGATTGCAGTAAAGAGGCCTTTCGTTTGGACTCTTGGTTTTGAACTCAGATAAGCCGGCCTGGGCCCCATAGGGGCCTTCATCCACATCTCCTTTTGGAACTCCACAGCAGGCATCTCACTCCAGCTTTTATTCCCTGTGGACTCATTCTCAGATGTAGGGTCTGCACTGTCATCAGACTGATCAGAAGATGGCTTCTTTATTTCTTTGGCACAGGGCAACTGGGCTGAAAACAATTTTTTTTTAGTTAAATGTAAAGTAACTGTATGGGGTTGGGGTGGGAAAAAAAGAACAGAAGTGTTAAGTATTAGGGTACAGCAACTGCATTTAAAGTATGGCTCTGCTGTGAAAAATTACTCTACAATTTCAAATGTGTTCAGGTTACAAGTTAGAGATGTGTTTTCCCTCTCTAAGTGCTAGTCCTACAAGCTCAACTTGGGGTCTGAGAGTCAAATGGGGTTTCTTACCTCTAGCATATCACCACCCATAGTTGAGGTTTTGGAAGCCAATCTAGGCTCTCACACACTTGTACTTTACTATGAGACTGAACAAATGTAACCCTAGAGTTTAGTGAGCAATTCTCTTGAGGTATGAGTAGAATCCATCTCACTCTCCCACAGTTGTACTGACTCCAAAGTTAACTGCTGAAAAATAATACGAAACATTCCACACCACGCTAGTTAAACTGATATGATTACTGGAAAGTGATCTGCTATCGATTGGCAGATCTTCCCTAGACCCGCTAAATCGACCGCCAGTGGGTCGATATCAGAGCGTCAATCCCAGCTGTAGCGTAGACCTGCCCTGAGATTTATTCTGGTGGTGTAGCTTCATCAATGTAGCTATACCAGTGCAACCTACTAGATGCATTGTACCAATGAAAACTGTCACTTGTCCTGGGGCAGCTTATGCATACCCACACCGCCACACAGAATAATTTGAAATGGCTATGAACTGAACATGTATGTATAGCCATATCCAGACCATTATATAAATACACATATATGCACACAGGTAGGCCATGCCCTCAGCAGCATTTCCATTCCACCCAGGTAACTTTGTGCTACCATCACCCCTAAGCCCTGAGCCTTTCAATCACTTCCACAGTTCAGTTGTATTATCCATAACAGTAAGCTTCAGGGCACATGTAACAGGACTTTACTTACATGGTAACCAGTGGGCACTGAAATATGGTTGTCATCTGCCCTGGTTTGACCAAGACAATACCAGTTGTAGTCTTCGTCCCACAGCAATCTAGCAATGAGATCCAAAAATCCCCAGGTTCCTCCCTCAGCAAATCTGTATCTACAGGACAATAAAGTGGTGAATCTCAGTTTCTGCAAAGGGGGACTCCCAGTAAAAATATAACATGTGGGTGTCTGTGCACACACACGAGGAGCTAAAGGATGGTTGGAGACTATCATCCTCATTAGATACCAGTACTTCTCATTCTGCTGCTGCCACACAGTCCCGTAAAGTCCATTCTCACTATTCCTACAGAACACAGTACAGGACTGGGCCTTACACAACTGAAAGAAAAGCAAATTGCATCAATTTGAGCTGAAGACATGCTTTACATTAGACTTTATTCTCTTTGAAGGCAGTGCCTTCAAGGGATAAATGCTCTTTCTGAGCCTAGAATTGATTCCTGTGCTTTAATCCAGTCAATTACACTCCAAGGTTAGAACTAACAATGCCTTATCCCTTCAGCAAGCCTGTTGTTAGCCACTGATATATGAGAAGGTGGAGAAATACCAAGAGGGGAATCCCGAAGAGAAGGGAAACACATCAATAAATTAAAACAAACACTTTTCTCCCTTACAAAAGCTTCCTTTCAGTCCCTGTACTATTTGAAAAGGCATCAGTGCTCGCACTCCTAAATAATATCATAAGTGACTGAGGAGAAGAGTAAATACCCAATAGTTATGAGATAACTTCATAATATTTGAGGTTTTACCTCAGAAAAAGGAGGCGATCTTCATTTAAAATCCACAAAACACTCTCCCACAACTTTGTTAAGTTAAACCATGCTTTTCAAACAAAGATTAACAAAGAGAATCCACCATTAATAACAGGTCCTTCTAGCTAGACATTCTTGACTGATAAAACATCTTATATTGAGCTTGATTTTCCACATAAAACCTGCTGCACTGAGAAAGCCTTTAGTTTCTTTAGGAGACAAGCTGCATTAGCCTAAAAATAGCTAGCAGAGTGCTGTAAAAGGAAAGCTAATACTTAAAGCCTTTATACAAAAGCATTTATCTATCTGACCGTAAAACTTACCTTCATTGAGTAAAAGGTGAAGCCAGATAATCAGTAGGATCAACAACAACCCAAATGGCAAACAAAACCAAAAAAAGAGAAGAGGAAAGGTCAAATCATTTACCAAAGGAACCAGAGGATACCTCATAGCTAGTTTCAGGTCAAGCTGGTTGCTTACTCTGCCTCGGTAGCTACCTTTTGGTAGCATCACAGTTTGTGTCACAAAAAGACTATGCTGTCATTCTCAGCTTAGCTAGTATGAAGGACAACCCCTAGCCCACTGAGGAAGGAAACAAAAAGGATTAAAGGCAGGATGAGAAGAATAAACTGGATAGAATCTGGTTTAATTGCCCCTCCTTATATTTGCAATTAGAAGATGGCCATAAATTATGAGCCCTCCAAAGCCTACAAAAATATAATAAACAATACTTCCATGCCTACTGTGAAAAAATAGATGACAAAGCACTTTAATATTTGTCAAAAACAAGGCGACTAGTACACCTTCCAAGGAAAGAAACCACTGCAATCAGAATCCAACCTACAGAGATGGCTAAAGAAGAAAACGTATATTTATTGAAAAGTTCTTATGTCAGGCTCCCACATCTGAGATGAGCAGTAAGCAATTTTCAGAGAAATGATGGATAGATAGTATAACCATCTCAGTATGTTTGAATTACTTTGTGATTCATTTCTTTCCTTGACAAGTATAGTAGTCAGTAATATCACTGTCCTTTAACTATTTTTTTCTTTTTGTTTCCTCTTAAGAAAGGTAAAATAATTCCTTTTGATAGGAATTGTGAGTTGTAGCTTATTTCTAATCACAAGGGAGTTTGGCAGTGATTAAAGCAGGAAAATAGGAAAGAAGCCCTCACTTTCTCATTGACCTATGCTGCAACTGTGGAAAAATCACTTAACTTCTCTCTGTGTGTTTCTCCATCAGTCAGATAAAACCATTACTAACCACTCATCTCACAGGGGGTTTGTTTTGCTTAATTGTTTGTATAGCACTTGGAAAAAAATGTCAGATGAAAAGGGGTATATAAGTGCACATTACTAATATTTGCATGCTTTTAATTTTCTTGTTTGTGTATACATTTGTTTTCTACAAATAGTCACAATCTTTTGAATTTTTTTATCACAGGTTCTCAAGGTGCTTTGTAAATTCTAATTAATTAAACCTGACAGTACTCCTGTGAGCTTGGGAAGTCTTGTTATTCCTACTTTGTACCTTCAGTAAACAAAGAAATCTGTGACCTAAGTTTCAAAGATGCTGAGTATGTGCAGCTTCCATTGACTTTGATGGGAATTGTAGGTACTCAGCATTTCTGAAAATCAGGCTCTTAGTGAGTTGCCTAAGGCTAGATAGTCAAGTCAGTGCTAGAGGAGGAACAAAACCCAAGATTTCTGACTCACATCTCTTGCTCTAACTAGACAATGCTTCTCTTAGTTACTGGTATCCTAAAAATTTAGTTACAGTAAATATTTCTAAAGAAAAACTGTAGGATTAAGGCTTTGAGATAAAGTACTAAAAAGATTTGACTTCCATAATTTTTAGAGGGATGGGCTTAAGGGGAAAGCTTAGTCAGAAAAGACTCTACTCTGATCCTAGCATCATGAGTTGTGAAACTGAGAAGGGTGGCAAAGCTTGGCTTTTAAACCAGTTTTACCAGGTGTATCCTTCCAATACTGAATTGTTGCTTCTTGTACCAGCGCTTCCTTCAAATAATTCTTCAAGAAAGTACTCATGGTTAACATTATCCTTCCTGGAAAGCTGCTTAGAGTGACTTCTAGTTTAGCCACTACATTTTAGGGCCCCTTTGATACCCCAAATCTTCCAGGTTGTCACATTTATTCTCTAAAGTGCTAGACACACTCACAGGACAGAACCGTGTTAGGGACACCTGAGAAGCAAGAGAGAGGAACCAGAACAAACAGAAGTGAAACCGAGGAGTCTGTTTTCACCCAGTACTAGCATTAAAGAAATGATAAAAAGTAAAATTTGATTTTAAAACTTTATCCATCGGAAATAAGCCGTTATTAGTAACAGTGGGATTTCACACTAACACAATCAAGACGTTTTTAAAATAGTTCTATAGTTTTTATCTCAATAAACACTATTTGACGCTCTCTCTTTTAGGGGTTTCAGAGTAGCAGCTGTGTTAGTCTGTATCCACAAAAAGAACAGATGTACTTGTGGCACCTTAGAGACTAATAACTTTATTTCAGCATGAGCTTTCCTGGACTCTCGCTTAGGGAGTGCTATGAGCCTGTCGTCCCACACGCTCTGCAAGCTGGATTAATGCAGAGGAGGCCACCTACAAAGCATTAAGACTTCGCGGTGTTGCCAGCACCTGCCTATCCCGACCCCGAGGCCCGTGTCACCCGCCCCGCTGCACCCGGAGCTCCGCCCGGCCCGGAACGCTGGTGGCGAGCTCCTGTTCCCGGCCGGAGGGAGCGCGGCAGCGGCGGCCCCAGGATGGCGGCGGCAGCGGGCCTGGTGTTCCAGTTCCGCGATGCCCGCTGGCTGCCGGACCCGGTGCTGGGGCCCAGCCCGGCCGTGCGCACGCCGCAGCCGGTGCCGCTAGTGATCGATAACGGCTCGTTCCAGACGCGGGCGGGCTGGGCCTGTCCGGACCCCGAGGTGCCCGGGGAGCCGCTGCTCCGATTCCGCTCGCTAGCGGCCCGGAGCCGGGGCGCCCGGGGCGGGGCTGGCGCCGAGACCCAGGTGGGCAACGACCTGGGCAGCCCCGAGCCGCTGCGCTGGCTCCTCCGCTCGCCCTTCGACCGCAACGTGCCTGTGCAGCTGGAGCTGCAGGAGCTGCTGTTCGACCATATCTTCCAGCGCCTGGGCGTCTCCTCGCAGGTCCCGCCAGGCGTCTGGGCGTGGGGAGACCGGGGAGGGATTTGAAACCTGGGCCCCGGGGAGAGCAGGGACGGGGGCGCTAGGCCCAGAAGTGGGGGGAGGACCAGATGAAACCCGGCAGAGGGGTGAGGGGCATGGCTTGGGATGGTTGTGGGAAGGAGGATCCAGGAGGAGCAGAAAGTGGAGAAGAGTTTCTGGTATCGCTGTTTGAGTGGGGAGGATCGGGATGGGGAGAGTGAAGAGCCTGGGGAGGGACAGAGTTTGTGACTGAGCAATAACGGAGGGAAATGGGGGAGTTCTCAGGTAAGGCTGCAGGTGAGGTGAGACGGCCAAGGTACGGCACAGAGTATGTGTTACGGTAGCAAATCCCAAGGCACTTCTAGGTTTCCCTTTAGGGGGCTGTGTTCTGATTGTGTCCAGTGTCTTGGGTTCTTTGCTGTAAAACGAAGCGGTCCAGTCTATCGTGCACTGAGAACTGCACCGGGAGTGGGGTATTGACTTCAGGGAGGCTCTGCAGAGTTCTTGTTGCAGGATCTTGGTTGAGAACAGTTGTTTAGAGTAAGTCTCTAGCAAAGAGATTTGGGGGTCTAGCTGAGTGACCATCCCTCCTTGACCTAGTTGTCTGTCTTATATATTAGACTGCATTTTGTTTGTATAGCCCTTTACCATATTGTGTGCAAAAATTCCAGCCCTTTTAAGCCTTGGGTAAAGCTTTCAGAGGAACCTATATCCCACTCACAATGAGACTTGGATTCCTAACTGCCTAAATCCATTTTGGAAATGGGAGTTGGGATCTTAAGTTACTTAGATGCATTAAAAATCTCTTTTCTTCCTAAAATTAGGACCCAGCCCATTATTCTCTACTAGTTGAAGTCATGGTGGAATGTATAAGATAGACAGGTCTCAGGTATTTTTATTACTCTGTCACTTAATCCTGACTTTTATAGTAGTTTGGTATACATTTTTTTTTAAATAATCATTGTACTGTCTTGCTCGGAGCTATTCCTGGTACCTATAAGTATTTGTATTTTGCTCCTTAAGTAGGGCTGAGAGTGACTATTAAAAGATATATGCAGATAAAGAGTGAAAGTACTTTTCATTTAAGTTCTATATGCAAAATAGCTAGAAATGAGAAAAGACCCATCTGTATTATGTGTTGATTACATGAACATCATAATTCTCTTATCTTCTCTGTCCCATGGCTCTGCTACAGGGTTGTGTTGACCATCCAGTCGTTTTAACAGAAGCAGTGTGCAATCCTCTATATTCACGGCAAATGATGTCCGAGCTCCTGTTTGAATGTTACCAGGTACCAAAGGTTTCATATGGAGTGGACAGTATGTACAGCTTCCACCACAACAGGAGGCAGGAGTGGCCTGGCAACAGTCTGATAGTGTCTTCTGGTTATCAGTGCACGCACATTTTGCCAGTCTTAGAGGGCAGGTGAGTGATGCTCTAGCACAGGTGGCCACTGGTTTCTACAAAGTGATGCACAGTGGTCTTATTTTGAATAAAGAAGTGCAGGCAGCAGATACACCAGGTTCCCTCATTGTGTGTCTTGCTTGAAACAGATGCTGGGACCTGAACTCTTTGCAGGCTCAAATGTCTATTAAAGACAAGAAAGGATGGGTGCGGTCAACCTTCCAGTAGCACGATTTGGGCTCTAATATACTTGAATGCTGGGGTGAAGCATACTCTTTGTACACAATGGATTTATGCACTGTAACAATAAAGAAATGCATGTTTCTAAAATAAAGGTGCATGATGATCTTTCTACTAGTAAAATACCAGGCACAGTAGAAAAGATACATATGTTGTGTTTACTGTGATTGTTTAGACAGTCAAAAAGACTGGGTCAGACTTGTGAAGCCCTCCCTCACCTGGGCTTTGCCATACTGATCAGACCATTGATCCATGCATTCCTGTATCCTTCCTGCAGTAAGTGGTCCTGTGGTCTATACTGATGCTTCAGGGAAAATCAAATTTTGTTCACATGATGCACATGACCAGTTGTGTAATGCTGTACAGGGAAGGGGGCTTTCGCTAACAGTCAGTTACTCCATGAAGTAGGAGAATTTGGGCTTCTATTAGCCAGCATAGCTAGACATATTGTTTATCACAAAATAATGTAGCCCAGTGTTTTTCAACCAGGGATGATACACACACCCCTGGGGGTATGCAGAGGTCTTCCAGGGGGGTTCTCAACTCCTTTAGATCAGTGTTTCTCAACCTGGGGGTTGCAGCCCCCAGGGGGATCAAAGGATGGGTTTAGAGTGTCGCAAGTCAGGGCCAGCCCTAGGGGGTGGCAAGCAGGGAAATTGCCTGGGGTAGCATGTCATAGGAGGCCCTGCAAAGCTAAGTTACCTGTTTCAGCCCCGGGTGGCCAGGCTCGAACTTCAGACATGGCTCACAAGTGAAAAACAGGCTCAAGTATCACACTGGAATGTAAGTGGAATATAAATATTGTAATCAATGTATTTTATAATTATATGGTACAAATGAGAAAGTAAGCAATTTTTCAGTAATAGCGTGCTGAGACACTTTTGTAGTTTTGTCTGATGTTTGTAAGCAAGTAGTTTTTAAGTTTAAGTAGTTTTTGTAAGCAGGTAGTTTTAAACTTGGAGTACGCAAGACAAATCAGACTCCTGAAAGGGGTACAGTAGTCTGGAAAGGTTGAGAGCCACTGGTCTAATTGAGGTGACTCTGAACCTCTGTGGCCATGGATTCTGCAAGCTGATTGTACACTGGGGAAAGATTAATGAACTGTGACCAAATATTTCCTTATGGTGTTAATTTTGTGTTATATGCTCTGTTCATAATCTCCTGCAACTCTTGTATTCAAGTATTTCTTAATCAATTTTTCCCCTTTCCAGTATTTTCCACCACCTTTTTTTAATGGAGCTGAAACTAATGTGACTGTACCTGTTTTGAGTCCCATCGCTTTAGAAGTGGTGTGATTCTATGGGATTTCCAGGTCTGAATATACCTCTTTGATATTTTCCCTTCTATAAAGCCAATTCTATAGCTGTTCTTTCCCCCCGCCCACCTCTGACCTCTCAAAAATTCAGCAAACCAAAACAAGCTGACAGTAGGGGCTTTTTGCAAACAAAAATGAAACTTACAAAGCTTTTTGAATATTGCCTATACTTGGTGGTGTTGGTAGCAAAGGTATTGGATCTGCTATGTATTTGCCTACTTATTTATAATCAATATTGTTTCCCTTGTGATTTTAAGAGATGTTTCATGCTCTGAAGTTCTGGACTTATCTGGTTTCCTTTGTCTGCCTTTTTTGCATTGTGTTAGATTGGATGCTAAAAACTGCAAACGTATCAATCTTGGTGGATGCCAGGCAGCTGTGTATCTTCAGCGCCTTCTGCAGCTGAAATACCCTGGGCATTTTGCTGCCATCACTCTCAGCCGCATGGAGGAAATACTGCATGAACACAGCTATATTGCAGAGGATTATATAGAAGGTAAGGCTGGGTGTAAATCACAACCACACAATTTTAATTCAAGTTTGACCTTATCCTCTACCTCATTGTCAGGTAAACAGAATTCTCCTTTTACTGAGATTCTGACAGTCTTCATATATAAAACGGTTAAACCTTCATGGCTTCTTCTCCATTAGTCCAGCTTGTAGAACATGTGGGACAACAGTTTCATAGCAGTCCATAAAGTACAGTCCATATAATTAGAGAAAATTTAAAGTAATGTTTATCAAGATAAAACTCATGTGCTATGTTAAAAACATTTTATTGTTAGTTTAAAATCTCTCTGTTACTAATAACTGGGATTATTTCAAATGGGTAAATTTTAAAATCAAATTTTACTTTTTATCATTTCTTTACTGCTAGCACTGGGTGAAAATAGATTGGTCAGCTTCACTTCTGTTTCTGATCTGGTTCATTCTCTGCTTCTCATGTATCTATAATACATTTCTATCAGGTTAGGGCTACTAGCATTTCAGAGAATGAATCTGATAGACTGATACACACAATCTTGCAAAGGGGCCCTAAAATGTAGTAGCTAAGCTAGAAATCACTCTAGACAGCTTTCAAAGAAGGATACATTCAAAGAATGGGTACTTTCTAGAATAATTTTATTTATATATTTTTGTGTTTTAAAAAATACTACTTCAAGAAAAAAATTCTGCACACTAAAAGAGTCCACAAGGGACTGTGGAAATGCAGGGAGACATGCAACCTGGGCAGAAGGGCTTTAAGAATGAATTAGGGCCCTGTTCACCACTTCTCTATTTCATGCTTTTTGCATTCTGGCGATCAGGATGCAGTGAGACAGACTGGAAGACATTTGATCTGAGCATGCAATCTAATACTCTTGTATTCAGTAGGTGCTACTTTGAGGGGGCAGCTACAGGGAATGATGGTTGGCTAGGCAGTAGGGAAGGGTCCCAAAGTAGATTGCTGCTTCTTACAATGTTCTTTAATGTGGGAACTTGCAGAACTGAGTGTGCACAAGATAAAGTGTCAGCCTGGCAAATAGATTATTTGCTTTCAAAATATTCCCACAGAGCTCCAGAAGTGGAGGTCTCCTGAGTACTACGAGAGCAATGTGCACAAGATGCAGCTGCCCTTCTCCAGCAAACTCCTCGGTAGCACCCTGACATCGGAGGAGAAGCAGGAGAGGCGGCAGCAGCAGCTACGTAGGCTCCAAGAGCTTAATGCACGCCGGCGGGAGGAGAAACTGCAGCTTGACCAAGAGAGGCTGGACAGGTTGCTCTATGTGCAGGTAGTTATGGAAGATGTGTTTAGGAGTGGAGGTTACTGCTCTCAGAGCCCTAATAACCTGGGAATGTTTCTGGCACTGTTTCACATACAGCACATTAAAGACTTAGCAGTTACCCTGTTCAGGCAACAAGTCTGCATCACAACAGATGGAATTGTGTGTTATTTACAGCAGCAAGGGGAAATGTCCAGTGCCTTTCGTTGCATTTCTAACTGTCCTGCACTGTTGGCAACCATTACCTGCTTATTGGGGGGATCTCTCTGCAGGAACTGCTAGAAGATGGTCAGATGGATCAGTTTCACAAAGCTTTGGTTGAACTGAACATGGACTCCGCAGAGGAACTGCAGTCATACATCCACAAGCTGAGTCTGGCCATTGAACAAACCAAGCAGAAGATCCTACAGGCAGAAGTCAGCATTGAAGTGGATGTTGTGGATAGCAAACCAGAGGTACGGCACTGAAGCCAGGTTACTTCTGTTACTACGTGTAATGCAGTCAAAAGTACATATCCTGAGAGTGTCTCCATTCTCTAGACTATTCTTGTGACTGAACAGCTCTTCCCTTTAGCAACTTGCAACTCCCTATTGATTTGACTACTGCTGCCCTGCCCCACTGCCACCCCTCTTCCTACCTGGCTACGGGTAGGTCTGGAGCTGGCTTTGTGGTTTTGCCTGAAATTCACAACTCTTGCTATGTTCAGCACCCCGTTACCTCACACATCTCTTAGGAGTCTGTTTAGTTTATATTCCAGTATAAAAATCAGATCAGCAATCCTGACACTTAGTTAAACTGTAGAATTATCTGGGATGAACATGCTTCCCTGGTTCCTCCCAGAGCTGATTAGGAGGGTGGGGGAAGGAGAAAGTATCTTCATTGGGATTGGAGCAAGAGCAGTCAGAGGGGATGAATGTTTTCCTTTCCTTCTTTTCAACACATCCTCTAAGCAGCACCTATAACTTAGTATCGTTATACAATGTATCCCCATTTGCAGTACCTAGCACCACCTTCTCCCCTCCTCCTTTGTACTCCAGGCACAGCACTCGGCCAAACCCTACCCATAAAAAAATTAGGAACAATGTATTGTTAGATTTATGAAATATGAGTAAAAGTGTCCATCCCGTGTTCTGGGTATCTTCACATAATTAATTTCTACAGTAATATCAACATGGACTGCTCATCCCATTCACAGATAAATGCACATCAACAGACATAATAAGAATCAGGCCCCTCCAACCATACCTAAATTGTTGGGTCTTACACCATGCCGGGAAAGTTAACAAATCTGGGGTATTTTGGAGCAGAGGGTGGACCAAGTTCCAAAAGCTGAGGAGTTGTTATGGAGAGCACCTTGTTCCAACTCCTTATTGGTACTGAGGGTGCTCCATCTCAAGCACCTTTGCTGATCTCTACTGTGGCAGCATGGCACGAGCATAGAAGTAGACCCAATGACCAAACTATTTAGGACTGTACAGATTGAAACTGACAACTTGAATTCTACCCAGAAACTTATTGGCAGCCCGTGCAGATCCCAGAACACTGGTGTGAGACTCCAAGTAATTGGCCTGCCACCTTCTACACAAGCTTTAATTTGGGACTGGTTTCATGATGGAGTTCCAATTAGAGCATGTTGCAGCAATCAGATGTTGAGGTGATCAAGGCATGGAAGATTTGTAGCACAGTCCCTGCATCAGTCCCTCACTCTTCTCACCATGTATGGGTGAAAAAGTGACCTTGACTGTCACTGCTACCTGCCCACCCAAGACCAACCCAGGATCTACTAATATAAAGATGGCACACCTGGTGACTGCACTTCCTCGGTTAGGGGTGCTGATAGAAGCTTCACTGATTCCCCTGGCTGACTTTTTCCCTAACCCACTAATATACTCAGTCTTGTCCAGACTCAGTCTCAGCTGGCTAGCCCTCATCTGAGCTCCAAATTTCAGAAAGTTGGTTATTTTTTTAGTATTCTGTGCGTCAGACACGATGGAGATGTAGAGATGGGTGTCATTGCCATACTGAGCACTTCAGTCCCATGTTCCTTCATTAATCCTGCCAACAGTGGTGCTCATTGACCAGGAAAGATGATAAAATAGACTCCTTTGATACCCTGTTTCAGAAGGCCTGGGGAATGGGGGAGGGAATTGCCCCCAAAATCTGCTCAGAAGGATCAAAATGGAGAGCCTGTCTATCCTAAGGCAATAAAAGCCAGGATTCAGGAATCGTTAATTACATTGTGTACCATGTGCTGTGCTGTGGCCATTCGGCAACTGGCCCACATTTTCCTATCTTTTGCTACTTTCTTCCCTCTGGGGTATTTGTCTTATTTTGTCTTTTAAAAGAAGCCTAAATGTTTAACAGACCTTCAGCTAACAGCATCCAAAATTAACTCTTCCCAAAACCATGGGATGTCATTTAAAACTTTTGAGTGAGAGGTTTTTTGTTTTTTTGTTTTTTTAATTCCTCTCTTCCCATTTTAAAAAGGGAATGAGGGGATTTGTTAACGTACTCAGACCATTTAAAACGTAACTTTTTTCCCTGTTGTTTGCTTAATGTTTCAAAATAGCCTGTTTGGTGTGCAACAGGCAAAGCCAAGTCCTCTGCAACAAACCCCAAACCCAAATTACTGTTTGTTGTAGAAGTAAATAAGGTAATTTAAAAAGTTACCATTAAAATCTTTCCCAGTTCTCAAGAGTACTCTAGGATCACGGCTAAAGATATCATTGCTCAGCAAAGAGCTTTGAAGCCATGACCATCCCTATGTCTAACAGAATGTCCTTGTGGCCTTTTTGGCACAACACACCTAGACAGTTGCTTGTCTGAAACTAGGCAACTCCAAGACTCGGTATGTGGCAGCTATGTAGCCAGTGTTTATTTTCCAGACCCACACAAACAAGGTGAGGAACTGTGGTAATTATAGAGCAGTTAAAATCTGGTGCATTTCCAGTTCTTTTAACTGGTCTTAAAAATCTATTTTAATAAGATTTAGCGTAGACTTTGGATAGCAGAGACCCTTTCTTCTAACAAGGCTAATTCAGGGGGATGGGTGGTCAGTCTGTTGAACAGGAGGCTTAATGTGTGAGTTGGCATCTTGATCAGGAGTTAAAGGGCTTTGTGGAATTTATTCCGTGTGTGTGTGTATATAAAAAATATAATAATGTTCCCTGGTTTGGGTTTCTCTTCAGTGCCTAAGAATTGTTAATGTTTGTATAAGTGTATTGCAGAGATGAGGTTTCAGGCAGCAGGGCAGGATCAGAATCACAGCCTGTTATAGACTGTTATCAGAACTAAGGTGAGTGAAATAACTGATCCTCTTGGTTTCCTTTTCCCAGACCCTGGACCTGGACCCTTTGGGCAGTGAACAGTCCCTGGAGGATGTGGAAGGCATTCATGAGTTTGAGCCTTTGTTTGCTGAGGAACAGCCTGAAGTTGAGAAGCCAGTTACCACAGTGGAGGTTTGCCTCTTTATAATCTTTCCTCGCTTCATAGGGATTGCCCTAGCAGTCAAGACCAATTGTCCAGTGGGTCTACTATCCTAGCTCAATAGCAGCCAATACTGGATGCATTAGAGAAAGGTTCCTCGTCCCCTGGAATGTTAGACTATGGGGGAAACTTCTTCCCAACCACAGTTGATCAGTTATATTCTGGTGCATGAGGATTGATGGCCCTTGCGATTTTTTTGTCCTAGCTAATGTAGCTGCCTATACTTACTCAAAAAGTGTAATCGTACTTTGAAACTTACTGTTTGCCTCTGCAGCCACAATTAAATAAGAGGCATACTAGAACTTCGCATGTTTCAGCTGACTGATTTGAGACTGGTGTGCAGCCAAGAAACTAAATGAAAAGACTCTGATCTTTTTTTACTCCATTAAAAAGATGAACATTAGTGAGCAGAAATGTTTTACAGCTTGTGAGAATCTCTTATAAACAATGGTTCATTAGAAAGAAATATTAAATGTTTGAAAAATAGAATTGATGGTTGTCCTCTTGCGGGTCAGCTTGATACATTGCACAGATGCTTTAATATCATTCTTTATGAAGATGTCCTTCAAGCAAGTGAGACTTAGCTGCTAGCATTGTAGCTGACTGGGCTTCTTGCTACCAGTTTAACCCTGTCCACACTTGTGGTAATCTAGCCGTCCAGTCCCAGACCTGGACTTTAGTGTCCACCAGTCTGGTCCTGTCCCAAACCTGGACTTTTGCGTCCAAAGTTTGGGGGCTTACCTGAAACTCCCCCAAGCTCACTAGCAGCGTGGATATTCTCGCTGCCACCAGATCAGGAATTAATCTATGGGGCCTGATCCCCCCTTTCCTCCCTCTGGTGTCCCCAACCCTCCCTTGGTGGGACACCCAGATTCCCAATCCCTTGGATGCTAAAAGCAGGGAAAATAACCCCTTCCCCCTCCTTATCAGGCTTGCCTCGCGGCTAACCTGTGTGACCCAAGAAACCAGCTTTTCTGCTTCCCTCAGGACAATGGAGATGCAAAATACCCACAGCTGGGCTCTGCCACCCCCCTTGCTCCAGGAATGAGGGAAAAACTGTAACCACCAGAGAACAGAGAGAATTCTTCGTCTCTTTCCCCGTAGTCTGCTCTTTCCCTGGACCCAAATAGGAAAATAGCCCACAGCCTGGCTTTTCCCTTTGCCTCCCTAGGAAAAGAACTTTCACAAGGTTTAACAAGAAAACTTTATAGAAAAAAAGAAAGAAAATATAAAACAATCATCTTGCATTAAGAAACTCAATACAGGCTCTTGCTTATAAGAAAATATAAAGAAACAGTCTGATTTAAAAGATAGCCCAATTAAACCAGCACAACAAATTAACATACAGGTAAATACACCCCAAAGACCATCATAGCTGAATTACTTTGCGGTTCCTGGGTACTTACAGATGTTTAGAAGAAGTATTAGGAGAGAATTAGAAGAAGACTTGTTTCCTCATAGCTAAGAAAACAACAAAGACCCCGAGTATACAAATTCCCGCCCCTGACTTTAAACAATCCAGTTCTCTGATTGGTCCTCTGGTCAGGTGTTCGGTTACCCTTTTCAGGTAAAAGAAACTTAACCCTTACCTACCTATCCATTTATGACAACACTAGAAACACAAACATGTTAGCTACAGCAGTATGTCAGTGTAGCTTTTGCTAGTAGGGTTCTGACACTGTTTCCCTCAACAGCATAGGCAGGGATTTATTTATTTATTTTTCCCTGAGAAATTTTAATAGACAATGGTGCTAACAGGCTGTTACCCTACGTCAGGCGCTGGTCTATAGCACAGTTCTGTTGGCAGCTTCGTCAGAAAAAGGTCCCTGTTGATGTTGGCGAGGCAAACAGCGCTAAAGCTCTACTAACACGGCTCTGTTACCAGTGACTTTGGCCATATCTAAAAACGGCAAACAACATTGCTTAGCTGACTTTTACAATAGAATCTGGCTCGGTAGTATGGATGGGGATAAACCCAGTCCTACAGGCTAGACCGCAGCTCCAGCCTATGTCTCTATTAGGCTCTTGTCTGCATTAGCCTTGTTCTTTCATTTGACTGTTGCTGCCACTTCTGCCACTGATGGTAGCAACAGTGAGAGCACTACTATAGACAAGGCCCCGGTGGAAGTTTTAACAAAGTAATATGACTTCTAACCTTGCTTAGGGCAGACCTATGTGAAACAGTGGCTTAAAAGTGTGAGCAGCCATTAGTGCCTTCGAGCTCAAATTGTAACAACAGTACGAAAAAGGTCCAGTATAGATGCAGCCTGTTTGGGCTGAAGCCTCGCTTTATAACATGATTTGGCCCTTCCCACGCTGGCTGGCCAAACCATGTTACAACCTGGCTTGCCCAGAACTGTAGTGAAAGCATGGTTGTCAGACCTCTGCCCTGTGTAGCCGGTGCCTTTGTAATCCATTTAAGCAGCAATCTGCTGGGAAAATAGGAAACAGGAAAACAAAGTATATAGTGATTATGGATTACAACACGGATGTTGCCTGATGGTCCCTTCTGGTTTGTCTGTCCCTAAAATCTCATGGCTTCAGCCAGCCACCTTCAAGGGTCAGGAAGGGATTTCCTCCCCCACAATGTAACCTGGATTCTTTTTGTCTCCTTCCTCTGAAGCAGCAGAGATGGCCATAGCTGGGGCACTGGATGGGGATGACCAGTGCTCTCAGATGGTACTGAGCATTCTCTTTCTCAGGTGGCTTTCTTGGCTGGCTAGTTCTTGTTCATGTGGTCCAGGTCTAACTGATTGCTGTGTATGATCTGTTGGGGGGCTAGGGGGAGGCAAGGTGCGGTTGCCACCTTCAGCCTGGGATCTGATGAAGTGGGTATTCACCCATGAAAGCTCATGCTCCAAAACGTCTGTTAGTCTATAAGGTGACACAGGATTCTCTGCTGCTTTTACAGATCCTGACTAACACGGCTACCCCTCTGATATTTAATGTCTTGTATTTAAAGCCCGTGTTTAACCTGGCAGAGTACCACCAGCTTTTTCTTGGCACGGAGAGAATCAGGGTTCCAGAAATTCTCTTCCAACCCTCTCTGATAGGAGAAGAGCAGGCGGGCATAGCAGAAACCATGCAGTACGTCCTGGACAGGTGAGTTAGCAAAACTGCTTGGCTTCCTGTGGGCTTTGTTTGCCGAAATGGAATTAACGCCCTTAGGCTAAACTGAAAACAGATCGAGGGCCCAATCCCACTAAAATTCACTTTGGTCTGGGAATCTAAATCCCTTAAATTCCTCTGAAAATCCTCATCTTAGTTCTGAATTTCAGCTCTCACCGTTTAGGTCAAAACAGCTGCTTGCCTGACAGCACAGGTATTCAAATCCTCTTTTCTTTTGCCAGCCTTAGTTGCTCTACAATGCTCCATTTGGCCATTGAGTTCTGGATTGAATTGTTAATGACCCAGTACCAATCCTGTGCTAGCCTAAGTAGATACAGATGCCAGCAATAGCCCCTTGTAGGAATCTGAATCATGACACTACGACCTGGAGTGGGTCAGGATTAGAATAGCCAAGGGGCTTGCAAATCTGTGTAGAGGAGTGGTTCCCAAACTTGTTCTGCTGCTTGTGCAGGGAAAGCCCCTGGCAGGCCGGGGCCAGGCCCGGACGGTTTACCTGCCACGTCCGCAGGTTTGGCCGATCACGGCTCCCGGTGGCCGCAGTTCGCTGCTCCAGGCCAATGGGAGCTGCTGGAAGCGGCACAGGCTGAGGGATGTACTGGCCACCGCTTCCAGCAGCTCCCATTGGCCTGTAGTAGCGAACTGCGGCCACCGGGAGCCGTGATCGGCCAAACCTGCAGACGCGGCAGGTAAACAAACCGGCCCAGCCTGCCAGGGTCTTTCCCTGCGCGAGCAGCAGAACAAGTTTGGGAACCACTGGTGTAGAGGGACACTAACTAGATGCCCAACCCTACCCAGAGCCCTAATTCATTTATTTTTATCAGCATTGAGTCGCCCCACAAATGTAGGACCAGAAAAATAATATGAGAAAAGCTCTAGCCCTCCATAAAGGACTGTGGATTGAAATCACTATAAACAGAATTCTGGTAACATAGGATTCTGATTATAATGTGGGAGCCAGCACAGGAACTGTTTTAATAACGTCGTCTGCCACCTCAGCGAACTTCTGGCTGTCAACAGGAAAACAAATATGAGCACTGGGGATGGTATTCATGAAGCAAGGACTGTCTGCTTATGTCCAAAGAAATCTCGCTTGATGTTGAGGTGGCAGTATTCTTCTCCATAGTTATTCACTCATTGCAGTGAGATGCTCCCAAAGTTGAAGCATTGGTTTTCTTTCTGCAGGTATCCAAAGGAGCAACAGGCTTTACTTGTCCAGAATGTCTTCCTCACTGGTGGAAATACAATGTACCCTGGACTGAAAGCCAGAATCCAGAAGGAGCTACTTGAAATGAGGCCATTCCAGTCGTCTTTTCAGGTGTGGTATTGGCTGTGAAAATGCACAAGCTCACAGTATATTCTGTTAAAAAATCAGCAAGGTATGCGTAGGAGACGTGTGAGATGAAATCC
Organism: Chelonoidis abingdonii; assembly: GCF_003597395.2. Lineage (NCBI taxonomy): Eukaryota > Metazoa > Chordata > Testudines > Testudinidae > Chelonoidis > Chelonoidis abingdonii. The sequence goes on along the minus strand of NC_133782.1, from coordinate 23,330,788 downwards.
AAGTCTCCTGTATGTTTTTTGTAATGACACTTGCAAGGTCCTTCCTATCCATCTCAAAACAACTTGCACAGCTTTTCCCATAATCTGCCATTACTTTTTAAATAGCAGACTGGCCTATAGACAGTATAAAATGACTGATGTAATCATAGTCTATTAGTTTAATATCTGTTGCTCTGCAATTTGATGACTTTACATAGCACTGGCCTTCATATGACTGACCAGTGCAGAAACATGGATGCAGCCATATTTTTGGCAGTTGTAATAAGGGTTATTGTTGAATGCCACTCACTATTTTTCTGTATATTAACCACCTTTGGGTGGCTTTCTTCTAATCACGTAATCCCCTTCTTTGCTGCTGTGCTCCGTACACAGCTGATGGTGAATTTGGGGCTGACAGTTTCCTCACAGCAACATAGTGCCAGTTTTTGGTGTCCCTACTTCTTTACTCTTTGTTCTCTTGATATAGTCTCTTCCTTTCTCTTTTTTCTTCCCAGCAACCTCCCTTTTCCCTGTGTTCCCATCTGGCCATCCCCCCCCTCCCCCAAATGTGGTGACGCTCCCTGTTAGTGCACTACGTCCAACATGCTTGCATTGCTGTTCCCAGCTGCACTGTAGCGCCATACAGCTGGATGTTGACTTTCAGGGAGTGAGAGTTAAGTGCTTGGAACACAAGCAAGTGGGTTCCCAGCTATTTGATCATATTAAATGCAGGATCACTGTAGCCAATAAGTGAGGTAGAATAAGTCGGCAGTTCTTAAACTGCGTTCTGGAAAGCTGACTGGTTACATTGTGCTGACGTCTCTGGTTTCCTGCTGCTGACTCAAAAAACAAAACAAAAAACCACCAAGTAAAAAAAACTAAGGACCCTATAAGTACTTCCTTATTAAGCAATTACTGTAGTTGCTGCATGGATGTTATGTGATCATATATGGGAAGAGAGGTGTCAACACGATAATCTTCCCAGTAAGATGTGGTCCACACTGTAGAAGCCCCTGCCATAAATTCTTCATTTTAACGTTGATATCTCTTGAATCAGTGGTGGTGCTGGGAGCCTCCTAGAAAAGGGCAATGCCAGTGGAATGTGATACAGTGCAAGCTTCTCCAGTACAGCACTCCTTCCTATTAATCCGCAGTTCCTCTCTGCTGTTCTAGTCCTAGGTTGCCAGACAGTTCTGCCAATGCACTTAATCTGTGCTACCCCACCACTACTATTCTAATCTTGGCCTTCCACTTCTTCTGAACCCTGTGGTGGGATTTTTGATGTACCATCAAACCCACTGGGGATTTGTCTTCACGAGCCATACTTTGACCCCACCCATGACTTCCAGGGCATTGAGTGGGATTGGTTCAAACTCTTAAATGTAATGTATGGAATATTGCAGTATGTAGATTCGATTTTGTGAAGTAAGTTAAGGAGCTGTTCTCTCCCAGAGTTTCCCTTGTTTTCAGGGTTCACCTACCCTGACCTCTTCTTTGTGTTTTCTGCTGTGTAGGTTCACCTTGCATCCAATCCCATTCTGGATGCTTGGTATGGAGCTAGGGATTGGGCACTGGAATATGTGAACCATGAAGAAGGCTGGATAACCAGAAAAGATTATGAAGAAAAAGGGGGTGAATACCTCAAGGAGCACGGTGCCTCAAATGTCTATGTTCCCATTCGCCTTCCAAAACAGGCTCCACGGACAACTGAAGCTCTAGCACCCGCCAAAGTACTGGCAGCTAGTGTGGGCAATCCCTGTGACCTGGCATAGCAGAGAGACTTTGATCACACACCTAGGGTTAAAGTGACTGCATGCCAAGCAAGGGAATAGTTGTTACCTTGCACAGTAAACTCACCATGGACTGCAGGCTGGAGCATAGCACAAGAGTATTTAGCACCTTGGGTAGCAAGTTTCTCTTGAACAATCAGGAGTGGGAGCTGTTCTGTCTCTCTGGAACAGCAGCTGACCTTGTCAAAACACTTGAACATGGAAGCTTTCGGCAGCTCCATGTCTGATGTTGCCTGCATAGCATATGGGACTATGCATCCATTCTATGAGGAATCGAGCAAAAAGATGAATACAGAAGATAAATATTTCAGATGAAAAACATGATCAATGTCTTGGAATTTGAGAGTTGTATTACAGAATGTTTTTTAGAATTCTTCAAATAAAAGAAGATATTTTTTTTACTTTTTTGTGATGCTGTTTTGTTAAATGATGTATCCTAGAAGCAGGAATTATAGCAGTCCAGCAGGGGTCTCTCTTGCCCATTACAGTATGAGTCGTTTGTAAGAAGACCAGCGCACTTCATTGGTATTAGAAAACAGAAAGCTGGGCTGATGCACTGGCTTTAATCCTTGTTGCTTTGACCATTGATTTTTTTTTGTTTGTTTGTTTCCTCCTCCCACCCTCCAAATAAGTAATGTTTTGAATTGGCAGCCATAATTGGCTTTTATTAATCATTTGTTTTAATCACTGTCCCCTTTAGGAGTGGGGCCACTTGTGCTAATTGCAGTTGAAGTCTGAAGATATCCCCAGCCTGAAGACCTTACAATCTGATGGGCTTGCCAGATCCTTACCTATACCTAGGATCCAACAGAGGAGAGGTGCAGATCAAAGTAGTCCCTTGACCTACCGATTAGTTTTGAGACAATAGGCCCGAGAGATGTGACCTGACTGGTTCTCCTCCCCTCCTCTCCCACAGTCTGCTGCTGTTGTGGAATACTGGTTTAAGACCATCTTGCTGTGCCTATGGGTTTTAGAGCAATCTGAAAGTTAAAAGCTCATAATATATGGACTTCGACATTGGGAACCCCTTGATCAAATGACCCCACCTCTGTACCGCAAGCTCTACCCCAGCCTTTTCTCTGGCCCACTAGTCTTCTATGCATGTAGATCTGAAGTCAGCAGTTCACTGGGGAGGGGAGTCCTGTATCTGAGGAATCCCTGGACCAAACCACCCCAACCTGCACCATGAATTCTACCACAGCCCTAATGTGGCACAGCAATATTATGGTGGCATGGTGGTGCCACCACAGTTAAGGTTACACCAGGGTTTCCACTGTAATGGGGAGGAAAAGATTGGCCAAAATTGTCTTGCATAACTTAGATCACTTAAAGTTTATTGTAGTTTGCGCACGGCTTGGGGTTTGGTTTTGTTTTCTTCCCCTATAGCCATCTGTGGGAGGAAATAGCAATCAAGGTTTGCTGTGACCACTTTAAAGAGGGGTCGTGACTAAAAATTTTCTGGTGTCTGACATTTCCTTCAGACTAACCTCCTCCCCCTTCACAAGAAGTACAACACATAGGGGGCTAGCTTGACAAATAAATTTCAGCTATACAAATTGATGTCTTGGCTGACAGTATCCTCCTGCCATGTTAGCCAATAGTGACCTTAAACCAATCCTTAGAATAGAAGACTTTTATGGGGGCTGCTTTTCCTGATGCTCAAACTCTTTGGATGATGCTGGCATTGAGAGTCACAGTCACTTGCTCTTTTGCTCACACAATCCCATTGATGAGGCTGAGGAGCCTGCAGCATAATTATGTTACCCTAATGTTGCTGCTTATTAGAGTCTTCCTTCTCTTTTTACAGTTTTCCTTGACCATGCTTCTGAATAAGCATGCATGTGTATTTTAGAGCACTTTGGAATATCGGCTCTTAAATCAGAAGCTTTGCTCTTAGGGCACAATTTCCAGAAGAAGCCCCCACAGAATGCAGGCAGAGAGAAACTACTGCACACAACACAGGTTCTAAGAAAACTGCGATGTGTAGGACTCAGACTCAGTATAGGGGTGCTGCTCATCAAATTCAGCGACAACGCCACCCGCTTACTGTCAGGCTGCCTGTAAACTGTCTTGCAACAGAGTCCCAGTCCTGCTGCACAAGTGCAAATTACCTTCTCTGGCTTGTCAGCTTGGGTTGAACCTCATTTTATCCCCTGCCTAACATGTTGAGTATTGCTTGCCCAAAGACTAGCTGAGATCAATCCCAAACAGGTGATAACAGTTTGGGGAGGATGAGGACCATAGTTTAAACTCCAGGATATGTTAAAAAAAAAAAAAAAACTAGAATTTTTAATGTCTGGCTGTTGCGGCGGTTGAGAGGACTATATCTTAGGAACCCTTTGTTCAAGTGACCTCACATTTGGACCACTGATCTGGGTCCCCAGGAAGGCACAGCAGTTTTTAAAACAGAGGCAGCATGTGGATTTTCAGAGAATTTAGAAAAGTCGGCTGTTAAGGCTGATACTATTTGCCGTTTAATTTGCTCTCTCACTATAATGAAGTAGAGGTGAAAGGCTGAGCACCCCTTAGCTGTTCACTCATTTTTGACAGACTCCTAGCTGTGGAGGCAGCACGACTCTTCGCTGAAATACTTTAATAACAGTGGGAATTCATTTAGACTCCTCAAGACTGGAGTAACAAAAGACTAGCTATGCTGAATGTTCCAGCTATTGTCTGTAGCTTAATTTGGAGCAACACAATCAGTGTGATGGAACCAGAGATGCCAGATCAGCTGCTCAAAGAATAAAATTGTATAATGCCCCAAAATAGCAACTATTGATTTGTCACTTTACGCCATCACTAGCTGTAGTAGCCAATGAGAACTCAGAGGGATGGAATGCATTCATTGGTTGCTAAAAATGCATTCCAGCCTATGGATGTTGCATGGGTGAGATTTTTGAAGTCTCTGAAGGGTTTTGAAGGCCTTCATTAATTATAATGGGACTTGGCATACAAATCCCCTAGGGCTCTTGGAAAATTTAAGCCTGTAACTGGGCTTTGTGCCAGGTGGGACTAGAAGATGCAAACTGTGGAAGGATCCGGCCCAGAAGTGGAGGTTTTTAAGCTTAGTTTTGGATTGTGTAATAGGTAATAAGAGTGATGGTGCTGGGGTGCTGCTGCACCCTCTGGTTTGAAGGGCTTTCTACCATATACAGGGTTTACAGTTTGGTTCAATAGCTGTCAGCACCCCCACTATACAAATTGTTCCAGAACCCCTGTAAGAGTGACTTCTACATAGTAAAAAGCCCTGTGTCTTAACTGCAAAAAAATCCACCTGCATCTCCTGGGTGTAACCTGTAGGCTTATGTAGTAAGTACAAAGTGATGCTCAAGGCAGCCTTTCACAGGGGATTTCTCGCAAGTGCCCATTACTGTATAGCAAGTGCCTCACAATCTTTAATGTATTTATTCTCACAACCTCCCTGTGAGCTAAAGAAACACTAGTCTATCCTTGTTTGACAGAAGGGGAATTTTTGTTTTGTTTTGTTTCTTTGTGATTGCAACAGCTTTATTGGAACAAGGTGCAGTGAAATTTTTATTCAGATGTTCGTAGGAGCAAGTCCAGATACTGCCCCTTAAACACAGGACCAAGTGCAGAGTGGATTCTTTCTGAATGTTGTAGTCGGACAGGGTGCACCCATCTTCCAGCTGCTTTCCAGCAAAGATCAGCCTCTGCTGATCTGGAGGAATGCCTTCTTTGTCTTGGATTTTGGCCTTGACATTCTCAATTGTGTCACTGGGCTCTACCTCTAGGGTGATGGTTTTCCCTGTCAAGGTTTTCACAAAGATCTGCATTTTCGCAAGGATGGTGCTCCAGACAGACAAACTGCCAGTCACAAAGAGTCAATCGGATCTAACTCTTAAAGGGTAGAAGCTGCCTATTTGGAGGGAGGGGCTTTTTCTCCAGTCCATGAGGGAGAGACTACTCACCATGCAACAGCCTGCATGTTTTAACATGTGAATTCACAGCAACATACAGCTCTAAAATTAATGGTGTGTTATCGCCTCATTCAGGTAAAAGAACACAAAGACACAAATTATCAGTTTGCGACAAGCTAGGTGAGCTCAGTCTGTTCTTTAATCTGAAAGAGGCAATCTTCAACTGGGTTCCACCTTTCACAGAGTTGGTTAGATTTGTTCTGAGTGGAAACACCACATCACTGGGAAGCCCTGGAGACTGAGAACGTGTGCCATTTGTTTAAATGTCCCAGATTTCAGTTTGAGCTGCAGGCAGGTTTGTTTTTAGTGTTTGAGGCTTCTTACTCTTTCTGTCTCAATGTAACTCCAATGCTGTGACTTGTTCTCAGTCTCCACCAAAGCAGCCCAAGATCAGAACCTTTTGTTCCAATTAACAATCTGTGAAACACGTAAGGTGCTGTATAAGTGAGGTGTCCAGAGAAATGGGGGAACACCCCTGAATTATCACTGCCCTCAAGGTTGGAATGCAGGATTCTCCCTCCCAGGGAGAAGTTACAATGATCCTGTGACACCCAGTGGGAAGGCAGGGAGTCAGAAATGGGGCTGAAAGAGAAGTGCATGAAAAGTTGAGAAGGCAAATGGTGCAATGGATTTTCCCCTGCAATATAATATAATAGGGATATACCTATCTCATAGGACTGGAAGGGACGCTGAAAGGTTATTGAGTCCAGCCCCCTGCCTTCACTAGCAGGACCAAGTACAGATTTTTGCCCCAGATCCCAAAGTGGTCCCCTGAAGGATTGAACTCACAACCCTGGGTTTAAGCAGGTCAATGCACAAGCCACTGAGCTATTTCTCCCTTTCTGTAATATTACTATCCCCAAACCCATAGCATGTATTTTCCCATGGGTTCTATGCATCCTGAGAGACTACTATCCTGGGTCTTACCCTTCATTCCCATGTGCCACCTCTGCTCTTTTCACCCTTCGGGTGTGAAACAGTCCAGGCCCTAAAAGTTCAGCTTCAAGAAGAGTTTCCTTTCAGAGACGTAAAATGCTTGAATCCCTCCTTACCTAGCACCTCTTAGCACAGCAGGTATTCTTCAGGCTGGCTCTTGCTCCCGTTTTCAGGTGCTTGTCTACCTGTATTCAGCTTTCCTCCTCCTCCACACATGCCCAGCACTGGCTCTCTTAGGCAGCGTCATGTTAAGTTATTTTTATGGTAAATGTTCTCTTTTTACAGTCTTGTTTTCTTCTTTTTCTTGAACACTAGTACTGGGTGCAGTTTCCCTTTCAGTGCACTGTGTGGTTCAATGAGCAGAGCACTAGACTGAAAGTCAGGAGATGGGAATTCCACTCCTGTCTCTGCCTTGTTATATACACAATGATAAACCAGAGGCTATTTGCTTTGGGACCTTGGGCAAGTCACTACACTCTTCTGTGCCTCAGTATCCCCCATCTGAAAAGAAAAAAGAGAACTAATTTCTTAGAGTGTAAGTTCTTTGGGGGCAAGAATGGTGTTTTTTATTCTGTTTGGACAGCACTTAGCACAATATGGGCCTGGTCCATGGCTGGGGTGCCTAGGCACTATGATAATATAAATAATATCTAGCCACCTTTGTAAACTGCTTTAGATGGAAGTATCAAGTGATAAGTCTTATTTCTTTCATAGTCTTACTTCATTCATAGCCAACTGCAGGCCGGGCAGGATTATTAAAAGTTGGCTTTTCCCTTTCTAGACTCAAACACAATGTACCTGCAAGATCTCCCTCTTTGTCTACCACTTTCTTTAGCAGCGTAGCACAGTATCTGCTTCATTTATTGTTCAACTTACTGGAGTGACCCTCTGGTGGCATCTACGTTCATGTGTAAATGGAGGCAATCAGAAAGAAAAGTCAATACAAAACAAACCCAACCCACCAATGAAATTCAAACCACCTTCCTCAACAGGGCTGGCTGAATGGACAAGCATTGCAGCATGCCAGAAAAATGTGGCTTGGTTCAGGCCAACCTCTGTCATGATGAATTCAATGGAGGAGAGTTCTCTCTCGAGCACACCCAGGCTCCCTGTGTTCAAATGCAGTTAGCTTGTGTGCCTCAGCTGATCTCAGCTAGGTAATGTACAGGGAGAGAGGCAGCCAGTAATATAACCAGAGCTCTAACCATGTTGAAAATAAAGACCTTCCACTGCACTTGGAAACCGATGAGTGAGTCAGTGCATCCTAGAGAGCTTTGGTGTAGTGACAGAAACCTGGCTTGGCAAGACACCAGGGCTCTTCTAGACTTTAAGGGAAGTTTTTCACTTTGGCAGAGGGCTTGCGGTTCTTTTTCTACTCCCCCTTCTTTCCAGGCTACCCACCTCTCCATGTTTATCCTATGTCTTTCCCTGTTGCCTCTTCCAGTCCAAACTGCTAAATAGACAACCAGGCATAGATTTTTCTCTTAATGGCCTGGAAGGCTGAGGATTCTCTACCTGAAGACCCGGGGGTTTGGTGGGAGGCAGCAAGCTCAGGACTACTTGAAAAGCATAGCTGTGGGACCTAAGGACAACCTCAGATTCCCACCAAAGCTTTTAAAGTACAGAGACTCAGTTTTTGAGTGTAAAAAGAACAGGAGTTTTCCCCATCACTGTTAAAGGGGACCTGCAATAAAGGGGGAAGAAGTAGGGTCTGGGGTTTATTTGTTACTTCATGATTCATAATGGTAATGGCAGCCTCAGTCTTGGTGATTTTCTTGTTGCTTGTTTTTTACACTTAAAAAAATCAGGAATGTCACAGCTGGTCTTCTCAGCTTTTGCTGGGAGATTGCTAGGGGCTCTCTGATGTGTATTAGAGCAACGGCAGCTTTTAACTGAGAAGGGAAGGGACCTTGACTAACATTTTCTTCTAGTTGGTTGCAGGGCATTTGAGTTAAGTCTGTACAGTCAAAAAGCAAGTGCTTCTCCACGCACCATTTTCAGGACTTCAGCTCTCCCCTTAGAACGAGATATAGTTAAATCGCAGCAATGCCCTAATGTTGACTGAGTTATACGTGTATAGCCTATAGCTGTACATCTACCTGTGTCTAAAAGGATTAGTTACATGGATACAAAAACAGTATGTAGATCAGCCTTTAGAGGTTTTACTTACATGGTATTTGTAATATTAATCCTACCAGTTCTCCAGTCATTCACAAAGTTATCCAGAGTAAACAAGACCTAGGTTCCTCATCTGAAGAGGATTTTTCCCCCTCAAAAGGAATTCTCAAGCTGCTTTTATCCATCATGTAGAAGCAAGAAAGGGCATAAATTCAGGTGGGTTTTTTTCCCTTTGCAAATCACCTTTATCCCCATAAGGCAGCTGAGCAGGGAGCTCTCCTCAGTGTCACAGGCTACTTTCAAAGGCAGTAGTTGAGACACTTGACCCATCACATTCACCTATGTTGTAAGGCTACAAAGAGCTCCTATTCAAACAGTCCATATGCAGCATCCCATAGCAAAGACCTGTTTTCTCAGATGCAGTCACATAGCGCGCTTCCAGCACTGATTTACCCTGCTTTAGGAAAGTTATTACAGGGTAGATGCAATCTGTTAACACGGAGGTTTGGGCTATTAATTAAAAGCATCTTGTGTTCAGCAGTGGTAACTTGTCCAGTTACAGGGTAAATGGCTTTGCTTTCTGAACACGGCAAGTTGTTTTTAAAACCTTGTTTCATCTCCCTTGCACTAGTGGTTTGTATCAGCACAGCATTCCCAAAGACTCTCCACTGGGAAACATGCTTGCCACCATGCTCTTTTGCAAGTTCTGTGTTACAGCTTGGTTAAAACATCCCCTCACCAGACACACTCTCCCCTCAGCCTAGATTCTTGCCACATACCTGGCATTCTTTCATTTTTAATGAGATAAAGGAGTGGAGGATTTCACTGTTGTGGAATCTTAGGGGAACAATAAGTGGATTTCTTTTCCAAAGCCCCATTTAGGGCACAAAAGCTCGTTGTGAGACAGTCCTGTCATCCCCAGTCAGGCAAGGTTTGTCGTGCATGGGGGATCTTTTAGCTATTCATTCAAAAATCCTGCTGAATATGAGCTCTCAGTGTGATTCTGCCGCCAAAAGAGTTAATGCGTTTCTGGGATGCGTAAGCGGGGAATCTCGACTAGGTGTAGAGAGGTTGTTTTACCTCTATATTTGGCACTGGTGCGACCATTGCTGGAATGCCGTGTCCTTTTCTGGTGCCCACAGTTCAAGAAAGATGTTGATAAATTGAAGAGGGCTCAGAGAAGAGCCACAAAATGATTAAAGGATTAGAAAACCTGCCTTACAGAGAGAGACTCAAGAGCTCAATGGGTTTAGCTTAATAAAGAGAAGGTGAAGGAGTAACTTGGTGACAGTTTATAAGCCTCTACATGAGGAACAAATATTTAATAATGGGCTTTTCAATCTAGCAGGGAAAGGTATAACTCAATCCAGTGGTGGGATGTTGAAGCTAGACAAATTCGGACTAGAAATAAGATGTACATTTTTAACAGGGAGAATATTAACCATTGGAACAATTTACCAAAGGTTGTTCTCTGGCCTCTGTTCTACAGGAGGTCAGACTAGATGATCAGAATAGTCCCTTCTGGCCTTGGAATCTATGACTCCATGAACCTCCCTCTCCCCTTGCCCTCCTTCTAGCCTTGGAATCTATGAAAAGCCCAGTCATTTTAATTTGTCCCTTCTTCCTTCTGAGTGTCATGTTCTTTACGGTCTTTGACTCTAATGGGAGCAGAGTTATGCTTCCGTTGAGCGCTGTTGAAACCCGCACCCTAAATATCCCATGTCTAATTCATAGATTGCTGACTTGCTTCAGTGCCCTTGGTCCAAATTTCTCCTTTTCCTTATCCTGTGTGATTCCCTGCTGTCAAGTATTAATCCTCAATTTGAACATTAGAGTTCAAATATAAGGTACTCGCATGAAGTTCTCTAAGCTTAATCTCCAGCTTAGATCTGATAGGCTGCCACCAGATCAGGAATTGATAGGGCCTGATCCCCCCTTTCCTCTCTCTGGTGTCCCCAACCCTCCCTTGGTGGGACACCCAGATTCCAAATCCCTTGGATGCTAAAAGCAGGGGAGAAAACCCCTTCCCCCCTCCTTCCCAGGCTTGCCACCTGCCATCTGCTGTCCTGCCTTCCAAGCTGGAAGTGGATGCACAGGGGTATCCATATAGAGTTATAAACTGCTCTGGAGGAAAGGTGCACTATTACCGCTATGTTTCATATTTTACTCCTGTCGATGAAACAGTTCAACTGAGAATCGTAAGGCAGGAACAGGAGTAGTTTTCACCCTGGGATCTGACTTCTTATTTGGTTAAATATCTGGTGACAGAAGAGGAGTGGTTACATGATCAAGTTTGTTACTGCAAAACTAAAGAGAACAAGAAACCAGTACCACTATTTTTGCCTTTATTTGCTCCCTTAGCTGGCTCAAGTAGCACTCCAGCATCAATAGTCGTTCCCAGAACTCTGCTGACATTATCAGCAATAATAGTCAATTAAGTGTACCAGGAAGTAATGAGGAGGAAATAAACAGATACGTTCAATTCAGTGCCAATGGGGCAAAAGAAAATTAATGTTTACCAAGTGGAAAAGGTTAAAAGCAATACCAGGGAGAGGTGCAGGGGAGATATGTTCAAGCTTTCAGTGTTATAAAGGACAAAGAAATATAGAATGTTCTGGACAGTGCTTTTTATAGCTTGCCAAAGAGGCAAATTACAATACAGCATGAGAACATTTTTCCCCTGCTGGCTCTCCTTAATCTGACTTTAGAAACACGATTACAAAACCTTTCTTTTGCGGCACAGGTTTTAAAAAGTGCCCTGAAGGTAAATGGATCCATGCTCTATTGTATTGTTTGAGATTGGAATGCTGGTTGGTACTATTGATTGACATGGAAATTTGCAGTTGTGCTTGGGTCTTCGAGATTCCAAGGGATTAGGTCAGTTTTGGCACTTGATGCCTTAAGGCCATTTTTTCCTCCTGTGAAATTTGCTTTTGAAATGTGCATAATAAACTGCTATTAGGCAGGTTCAGCATGAACTACTAATCAGCTCCAGTCTGGTTTGCAAAGTACAACAGTAATAGCATTACACTTTTACATTACACAACAGCTATAGCACTTTTTAAGTGGAGGATCTTTAAGCCCTCACAGCGTAATGGAGACGTGGTAGTGATTCCATTCAGCTGAGGTTATAACTAGCTTTCCTCTACACCTGTCTGATCACAACAAACCTTCACTTCTTGAAAACTCAGCTCTGGCCTTTGGTCAGTGGGTGATTTCTTGGTGTGATGTTTGAGTAATAATGATGCGTGCTGGACAAGGTATTTCAGAAAGGTAAGAGGGACTTGGAAGGGAAGGGAATGAGTGTTTCATTTTCCAAGCAGTGTAATTTTTCATGGGTGTTGTATCTCAAACTGCTGAGTCCTAGAGATTCCACATTTGTTTTCTTCATTTGCATTCAGTGAAGACTGCTGCCTTTGAGAAGTGCATTTGGGAGGGTGTTATTCATTTTAGCTATCCAGCCAGATTCTATTGATTTCCATAATTACACCAGCATAAAACTGGAGTAATATGGTAGTGAAACAGCTCTATTGGCTACTAACATTTCAATTTTTGCCAAGCTTTCCTGGCTTGAATTTTTGTGCAGCTTAAACTCCATAAGACCAGGGATCTAGCAAGGCTGGGAATTGTGTGGAGCTTTGACTGAAGTCCTGTGCCGGCTGCTCCTGAGCTTTTGCCTACACACATCGTCTAGGGATTGAGTTTTCTTGACAAGTGGCTTCTTGTTAACTCTCTGGCCTCACTGCTACCCTATATACTTGCATAAAACCAAGTCATTTTTAAATTGGCAATTAGTGGTGGTTGTTTTATATGCAAGTAGTCTGAGAAGCACATTTTTTTTCTCTTGAACAATTCCTTTTCGAAAAAAATTAACTTTAAAATAAGAGGTAGGAACAGTGGAAAATTCCTTGAAAGGAGGAAGAAGTTTCCAGACTGAAAACTTTGAGTGAGTGAAGGCTGTAAACAGATGTGGGATTAAACCAACATTATTGTAGTTTGTAAATGAAAAAAACTTTGAACATCAGGAAATAATGAAATTGAGCTCTTATATGGTGTTTTTCATCAGTAAGTCTCAACACGCTTTACAACAGAGGTCAGTATCATTATCCCTATTTTACAGATGGGGAAATTGAGGCACAGAAGGGACATGACTTGCTCAAGGTCAACCAGCAAGCCAGTTGAAGGTTGTTGATGAACTACAACAGCCCAGAACTACTGTTTAATTGCCAACACCAACATTAGCCCTTTCCCACCCCACTTCCCTGCTCCTTACCCCCAGACCCTTTTAACTTTCAAATACAGACTCCCTCCTGGTATCCCAAAGGAAATTCTTTCTATTGGCATGTGTGACCCTCCTCCTCATTAAAAGCTTGAGATCAGACTAAACACTAACACTTTATGTTTTAACCTCCCCATGTGGTCCATGCAGCCTTAGCTGTCATTTACCACCTACTGTTGGTTGGGTGGTATGCTCTATGTCAATCACCGTCCATATCTGTCAGAGACCCAGTTACCAGACCCAGACTGGATATCAATCTCCCCCCATCATTCCCATCTTCCAATGTCCTTCTTGAACATTGGAGGCCACAGCTTCAACTAATCTGTCCACCCTTTGTCTGTCTTGTCTATTTGCATTATAAACTGTTCAGGCCGGGGACTGTCTTATGAGGAGTTCGTCCAGCATCTGCACAGTGAGCCTCAATCTTACTTAGAGTCCTGTGGCACCTTATAGACTAATAGACATATTGGAGCATAAGCTTTCGTGGGTGAATACCCACTTTGTCGGATGACATGCATCTGACGAAGTGGGTATTCACCCACGAAAGCTCATGCTCCAATACGTCTGTTAGTCTATAAGGTGCCACAGGACTCTTTGCTGCTTTTACAGATCCAGACTAACACGGCTACCCCTCTGATACTCAATCTTACTTGGGGCTTGAAAGCACAATGCAAATGAAAGCTAGAAGGAAGAGCTGCTCAGGTTAACTAGTGGAATTTCCCTGCTAAGAAGGGAGGGTTGAGCGGCAGAATAAAAGCTGAGAATTGGAAACCTAACTATTTATAGACTTTGATGTTGCAGCTTCTGAAATGGAGGGTGTTCATGTTCATGCTAGATACATGTATTTGTAAGGAAATGCAATAGCTACAGCATTTTGAAGTGGTTAACAATTTACAGCCTTAACTAACATAACCAAGTATTTGTCTCGAAATGACTGAAGCTTAACACGCCTGAGAAGTAGGCATTATTGTGGCCTGTTAACCCATGTGCCTCACCTTTCCCATCTGTTAAGCAATTTACCAAAGATGATACATGGACAGAGATGAAAGTGGGAATAGAACCTGGGGCTTCAAACCACCCACTGTCCTCCTCTGGTTTTAGTGTTAGTGCCACACTTTGAAATTGCCAAAGGATACTTTTTTAAATGTCCGCTTAATCTAATCAAATTAAGACTGGCTGGTGCTGCCCTAATTCCGTTAACAAGGAAAGACCACCACCATTTGTTATGAAAAATGGCTTTCCAGTAGGGGATGTTGTAGCGTGAATATGTATAGGAATTTAATACACTGTTTTCAGGAAGTACTTGATGAGAGAATAAAATGTGAAGGAAGGAATAAAACCTGAATGTTGCATTAGGTTGGATCTCTCCTTTTATGCTTGAACACTGATCAGCCAGTTTGAGTCACAGGGTTGGCAGCTTAACACCAACTTCAGGACCTTGTCTACACTGGAAAAATTAGTATATTTGTTACAGCAACTCCAGCAGCAACAGTAGCAAATGCACTGGTGTAGACAAGGCACAGACATTTCACCACCATGTGCTCTGGACACTGCTCAGATATCTGAGACTTGTCTCCGTTAAAAAAGCTGGGCAAAGTTTTTTCCACCAAAAAATGGAGATTGGGGTCAACCAAAATATTTCCCAGATTCATCTTGAATTAATTGAATTGTTTTGTCAAAAAAAATCTGAAAGAATCAAAATGTTTGACATTTTTGAAACAAAATGTTTTGACCTTTTCATTCAAAATGACTTTGTTTGGAAATTTCAATCAGTTTAATTTTAAAAAGTAAAAGCACAAAGTCCAAACATTTCCAGTGAAACAAGATGTTTTGTCTAATCCAAAATGATTTTTTATTTTTATTTTTTCAGGATGGCCAAATTCAGTTTTTTGCACAGCTCTGTTAACAAAACAGCATAGATGCAACTGCTTTCTGCATTAAGGGAACTTTTCTTCTAATATAGATACACCCTCAAAGGGGCCACACTGCAAAGGAGACAATTATGAATTATACAAGCAACTTTTTATCTTGGGAATTGACACACATTCCAGATTCTAGGTCACTATCTACGTTGAAACATTTGCTTTGGGTTGGAAATGGATATTGTTGAAAACACCTGCAGCAAGTCTGAAATGTCTTTCCAGCAAGTCCAAGATCTCAAGGCTCCCTTGCCCATTCCAGAAATGAAACCTGACATGCATTTTGTCCCAACACTAAAAAACAAGTATATAGAAAATATTAATTAGAAAATACCCCCAAAATCTGAATTTTGTGGTCTTCCAGGCTTGCTGCAAAAGACAGCTGTTTGATGTTTTGAAGGAGGCAGAGGGTTTGAATCCCATAGCAACAAAAGGGTGGAAAGGAGTTTCTGAAGGTGGCTGGCTGAGTTATTTACTTAAATCAGGGAAAGGCTCCTACACCAACTGCAGTGACATTAATGAATTTAAGATCAAAAGCACAGGAACTATTTAACCATTTGCTAGTATGCAAGTGCTATAGGCAAAGGAGAATGATCTTCAATAAGATGAATACGTTGTAGCCAGAGATCCACCCGTTATGTTATTTCCTATTCTATGATAATGCTCTCACCTTATCTGCAAACAGCACAATATTCCTTCCACCCTGAAAATGGTGTTTGTTTCTAAAGACAATGTCTCTTTCAGTTACTTCATCGTATTCATCACAGGACACAACAGCTCCTCTCCCAGGCTTTTGGGGATCTATTTATGTTTCCTCATATCTTTGGCTCTTGATTCTTTCCACAGATCCTTAAGTTCATGTTTTGCCCAGTTTCCTGCCTCTCTGATTAGTAAAATACATGCTTCTGCAGTTCTGTTTCTGTGGCCCTGTAGGAGAGGTGTAATGGAAGTAGAAGGTATTCTGTCTGTGGATGATGATCACTTATTTCAATAAAAGCAAAGGGAGTAAACGTGGCTGAAATCAGACTAAGGCATGGTACGCCTCCACCTTGAATACTGCATGCAGTTCTGGTCACTCCATCTCAAAAAAAAAAAAAAAAAAAGGACCAAGAAGGGGACAAGATACTTTCGAATCTTCGGGGAGGCTTTTGTTTGTGCTCATTGTTTTGGTGGTGTTCACTCTTGGGACTAAGAGGGACTGGACATCAATCCATGTTCTCCAAATCTCTCTGAACAAGTCTCTCATATTTCAGACTTGTAAGTAACAGCCAGGCAAGGCGTATTAGTTTATCTTTGTTTTCTCAACTTATGAATTTTACCTTTGCTAGAGGGAAGTATCCCTGTTTTGTTGTATCTTTGAAACTAAGGCTAGAGGGGGTTCCTCTGGGCTCTTTGAATCTGATTAACCTGTAAAGTTATTTTCCATCCTGATTTTACAGAGATGATTTTTATATTTTCTTAGTCCCAAGAGCGAACATCACCAAAACAAAGAGCACAAACAAAAGCCTTCCCCCACAAGATTTGACAGTATCTTGTCCCCTTCTTGGTCCTGTGGGTCAGGTGTCAGCCAGGTTACCTGAGCTTCTTAACCCTTTCCAGGCAAAAGGATTTTGGTGCTTCTGGCTAGGAGGGATTTTATAGTATTGTATACAGGAGGATTGTTACCCTTCCCTTATAGTTATGACAGCAGTATTTCTTTTTTAACAGGGCTTGGTGTTCATTTGAACATTTGTACTGCATAGTTCTCATTGATTGCCATTGAACTTGCTTGAATATGAGTAATTTTACCGGGTGTCCTGTGTTCAGCACAGGGAGATATGGCCACCCTACTAAGGGGGGATATGATAGAGGTCTATAATATCATGAATGCTGTGGAGAAAGTGAATAAGGAAATATTATTTATTCACATAACACAAGAACTAGGGGTCACTCCATGAAATTAATAGGCAGCAGGTTTAAAACAAACAACAGGAAGAACAGTTCGTCTTTACATAATGCACAGTCAACCTATGGTACTCGTTGCCAGGGGATCTTGTGAAGACCAAAAGTATAACTGGGTTCAAAAAAATATTAGATAAGTTCATGGAGGTTACGTACATCAATAACTGTTAGCCAAGATGGTCAGAGATGCAACCCCATTATCTGGCTGTCCCTGGAGAAGCTGGGAGTGGATAACAGGGGATAGATCACTTGATGATTGCCTGTTCTGTTCATTCCCTCTGAAGCACCTGTCACTGGCCACTGTTGGAAGCCAGGATGCGGGGCTAGGTGGACTATTGGTCTGACATAGTATGGCCATTCTTCTGTTCTGATGGCACTTGTATCAAAAGAACTCATTGACTTTCTGCAGAGCACTTGCATTTGTAGGCACCGTGGATAACCTCCCCCTCGGGCTAATTCATAGCTTCACCTTCCTAAAATTCTTCTTCTGTCATTGAACATTAAGACTGAGGCTGACCAGGAATGCCCACATTTTGCAGGTGGTTTGAAGGTCTTTGACCTTGTGCCTCACAACATATCTGTGGCATAGAAGTATCCTTGTGTCACAGCTCACAGTCTTCTGGGCTTTTGTCATTTTACAATAGATGCTCTAATTAGGGGAGTCTAATGTGCTCATGTAATAAACTTCCAGCACATTTTGCAAAAAGGCTAAGCCTAATGCCATTTGTCTTTCATATCCTGGCTCTCTTATATATATACACACACACACACAATCATAATACATAGCTTTCATAAAAGTTCATTATTGTTTCACAGCACCTCACAGACCCAACTTAGGTCTCTGAAATCTCACACCAGAGACAAACTTTGCATCTTGAATCCATCTCTGTAATTATCCCCTTACCAGATAGAGAAAAATATGTTTGTTCAGATTAGAGGAACAAAGTACACAGGTTAAGTGCAGCACAATGGACTTTATGACCAAAACTAAACAATAGATAGAAATAAATGATGCATCATCTAGGTGTTGAGTTTCTTTTCTGCTCTGTAAAGAATCTGTGTAGGAAGAACTTTAAACAGTGCCTGCCATACATGCATTCTGTGCAAGGCAAAGATGTCTGTTTCCACAGTAGCACGACAGATGCCACAGCAGGGGCATTTTAAGCATTAGTAAAGATGTGGGAATTAATCTTGAGATTACAGACTCCATTAGCTGAAGTTCTGCTGCTTCCGGTGGACAAGGCTCCAGGACAGTGCAAGTATAATCTCAGCTATCAGTGCTAAGTCTGTACAAAGTCTGGAGGAAGAAACCCAATTCCTAGGACAATTGTCTTGTCCCTGTTGCTCAAGGAGCTCAGGTGTCCCCAGCCACCAACATGTTCTGTGATCACCTACAAACAGGCTGTCAGGTTCTTCCCAATCAGAAGCCTCCACTCACAGGCGTGACCATTTCACTTGGCACAGCTGTAAACAGCTAACCAAGGTGGTAGAGAATCACAACGTAGAGGTGTGGTTTTTATCTTTATTACTGTAGCAATTTTAGCAAAACAGCCCCATTCCCCAATGTACTGGAGCCTCTTCAGATCCTGTTAGAAGGCCCAATCAAGCCAGGTCTCCACGGCTAGCCACTATAGAGCAATAATAAGAGTCCCTGCGCTAAAAAATTTAGAATCTCAGTTTAAGATGAGATGTAAAAGGTGGGTGAAACTAACAGGTAAGTGGAAGATGGGCTAATGATAATGGGTGCATGGTTTCTCACACAGATTGCCAGCTATTAGCCCCAGAGATTCAGTCAGTGCCTGCCCTAATACAGAATCTTCCCTCAATCAACCTGCAGCATTGTTTTCCTGGCCTTACAATATCCAGGAGCCAAATCCTGTAGTCCTTACAGAGACCAGTCCAGAGTTGTGATTGGTCCAGACAAGTGGGGGTGTTTGAAATGCAAACCTAGATCTGGTTTCCAGTTCCACAAATGGTTTCTTTCAATAAAAAGCCTAATCCAAGTCCTGGATCCAAACACCCCCCTGTGCTGTGGTGGTCAAGATCCAGATCTGACTACTGCATCTGGAGCCCATCCCCCTTACAAAATGTGCTTTGACTCTTACCATAGAATCTTAACTGGTAAAGATGGCAGAGCTTGGCCCTATGTACTCATGGAAACAGCAAAATAGAGAAAATAAATGCTAGACCCTGATACAGGTTAATGTCTTGCTAATCCTGTGGGGTTGATTAAATGGTCTTCCCTTTGTAGCTTTAAATTTATTCACTAAGATTCTAAAACCATTGGCTCTGCACTGGGTTTTAATTTTGCTGTGGGCACTTGAATCATTTACTGGCATCTCTTAGGCGTTCATATGCCAGTTTAATGCTCTGTGCTGTTACATAGCAATTTGGCTTCTGTTTTCTTAGGTCTGCTGAAACCATCATCCCCAAGGTCAATCACCACTTCCTCCCATCTGAATCGAAGGGCTATTTTCTGTTTCTGTTCTTGATCTGTTGACTTCCTGCAGTACCATTAATCAGTCATCTCTACTTATTCCCCTCCACTGCAAGTTGCCTTTACTCTGTGCTCTCCTGGTTCTCCTCCTACTGTGCCACCTTTCAGTATCTCCTGGGGTGTCAGCTCTTCCCCTATCTGTTGGTGTCCCTCAGATTTGTCCAAGGCTTATTCCTCTTCTAGTCTCTTGGAGACTTCTGCTCCCATGGTTTCTACTGCCACTTCTATGTGGAAAACCCCTAAGTCAACTCCTCTCCTCCTTTGTCCAATTCTGCATCTCCTGCTGCCAACTCCCCAATACTGGATTTTTTCCTCCCACTCCTCCTTTGACCATTCCACTATATTCCTCTTCTACCACATTCACAGACTTAAAATCTTTATTTCCACATTCTTCCTCCCCACCTTCTTCAACCCCTTTCCAAACCTCTGAATATGTACTTTGTTACATAATATCCCCAAACTCCATCCTTTGCTCTGTACCTCTCTTTCTAAAATTCTTGCTCTCATATCTCTTGGCTTTATTTTTGTAATTGTCTCCTTTCCCAGCCTACCCAAAACACCACAACTAAAATGATCTTTTCCTACTGCTTTGACCTCAGCACAACTCTCCTTGAATCACTTCACTGATTTCCACTATGCTTCTCCTCACAAGTCAGGCCCTAGAAATCTCACTCCCAAATTACATCTATTCTTCCCTACTATTCCTTCTCTAAATCCTCCCTATCCTTTCACCTTATAGGTCCTTCTGTGTGTGTCTCTCAATTCCTGCTTAGCCCCTTCTGTTGTACTAGCCCCTCTCCTTAGACTAGTCTCTTCCCAATCACCAGGCATCATTTCTAATCTTCAAATCTTAAATTGCTATAGCTTTCTGTTTCCTTCTCCCCCCGCCCCCAGATAGAATCAACTGGCTGCTAGCATCTAGTCTGCCTCTGACCAATACGCTTTTAGAATACAAGAGCATGAGGTAAAAACCTTCCCGTGATGCACAGCCTACATTTTTATGGTAACGAGATCATGTGATGTTAGTACCTAGTTTATCTTATTCTCTGTCTGCTGCTTCTAGGTTTGTACCCGGGGTCAGAAAAGCCTAAAGTTCAGCCCTCAGGTAACTCCAGAGTTATACCTGCTTACACCAATGCTCAGTTTGGCCCTTGGTCTCTTTGAGAATAAGGCATTAAAATTACACCCAAGTGATGTCCTTGGCAGTTCTCTTACTGCCAGTGAATTTGGGTCTCTGCTTCACTAGTGCTCTCTGAAGAGAAGTCAAGGGTTCCCTGTCCTGCCACCCTAGCTGCTGCCAAAATCCAAAATTTGCTTCTGCAAAGTGGAGCATAGTACACATCACAGCTCTGGCTCCTTGGCTTCCATCTAGCATCCTCACAGCAATGTGAACTGTGGAATCGCCTTGCCTCTTGTAGGTCCGCGTGCCCTGCATCACATGCACACCCTTGACCTGCCAACTGGAGTGTAATCTTTGCTTCCCCTTTTGCAACTCTCTGACTCTGCCATATATCTCACTGGTGCCTGAGAGACCAAACTCCCTTCCTGCCTTGACTGGTAGAATGCACTTCAGCTGGATATGGGGGTGATCAAGCTGGAAAAGAGGGAGTTATCTCGCAATCTTTGACATATTTATCCTCTCAGCATCCCTGTGAGGTCGAGAAGTGCTATTATCCCTGTTTTACAGATGGAAAACGGACCTGGGCCTCCCAAATCCCAGATTAGAACCCTAACCCCAGGACCATCCTTCCTTCGAAGGATTGTGTCACATATGAGAGAGCTGGATGGATCCCTTCAAATGTTCTTTCACATGGGGCCATGCTAAGCCTAGGGTTGTCAAAGACTTTAAATTGGGAGGACCTGGGCTGTAGTCCCAGCTCTGCCATTGACTCCAAATCTAGTTCTTGACCATGCTGCCTCCCTAGTCTTGATTTATTACAAGGCAAACATCAGCTAGCAGCACAGATTTCCTAGATAACTTCCACTTTACCCTGACACTTCTAACTGGCAACTGCTTCACTCTTTCTACCATGTGGTGTCTACATGCCTTCTTCAGACAAGCTGTCTTGATTTTCTAGATCCAAGTTGGAGATGAACAGTTCTGTCTTGTCTTCCTCTCATCAGCCCTGTTTCCCAGGTCTCTGAAAGCAGTGAAGATCACAGACAAATATACTTTGAAGAGGATTCACTTGTGCAACTGTGGATGCTGTTCTCCACCCGAGTATCTGTGATATTGACTTTGCTATAGCAATGTAGAATTCTAAAGACAATGTTGTTGAAATCAAACAGCAGTAAAGCTCAAAGGTGCTTCTGACCTTGTTATGAAGCAGGATGAATTGACAATATAACTAAAGAGGAAGTCTGGCAGATAATTAAGGGTTTAAACCAAAATATCACATTCCTTCCCTTTTGACGTCTAATCAAACAGTCACCTGCTGCTTTTATTAGCAACAGTTGGGTAAGTCTTTTTTTTATTACATCAATAATAGTGAAATAGTCTCTGACTGAAACTGCAAGAGGGGATTTTGGTCAGGAGGCTTTTGGTGTGGGAATTGTCTGCCCTGGGAAAGTTAGCCAGCACATTGTGGTTAAGATGTACTATCTGATCGTAAATGAGCCCAGGTTGTCATGACTCGGGTTTTGTCCTGCTTTGAGCACGGGGTTGGACTAGATGATCTCCTGAGGTCCCTTCTAATCCAGATATTCTATGATTCCTCAACAGGCCAGGAGATGCCCTACAGAGCAGAGCAAGACAGACACAGTGACTCTGTACCCCTATTCTAATCTGTCACAGAACTATCTTACTTTTGAATAAGTCTCTTACTGTGGCAGGCTTTCCCTGGTGGAATCTGTCTTTAAACAATCAGGTTGATCACTCTGGATCTGCACAGATAATAAATTAATTTGGGGTATAACTAACTCTTGGGACATGACCAGACGAAAGCTTCACACATGCTGACGCTCCCTGCCCAATACAACACTTTGGTTGTGCTGTTACACATGTGGAAGGCTCCAGGTTAATTACAAACACTGCTGATGTCTACAAATTAAGAAGCTTACTATTCAAAGGGAAAGTCCATCTTTCAAATTGTAAAGTGACTTGTTGGGCTGGAACAATTCCCTAGAATGGTATAATGGGCACCAGTATTTCCTGAAGGAAGAGTATATGAGAGCCAGAGCCAGTACAGCCCTGCTCAGTCTGGGCCCCTTTAACCATTGACTGGGAGAGGTCAGCTGACTGAGGATCATGTGATGGCTGAACTATAAAATTTGCTGCTATGGGAGGAGATTAGCAGTGAGGCTTGGGAGTCTGTCTGCATTGGGTTAAGGAGAGACCAGGCTTGCTGACAAAAAGTGGAAGAACTTCTCTTTGGAAGTGGCTGTAGGAAAGGCCTGTGAAGAGGCAAGATACAGAAAAATCCCTGGGAAGTGTGGAACTTAGCAGGGATATGGCCTGGAGAATATGGCACTGGTGTGGACTAGAAGCCCAGTGTTGGTATCTGTTGTTGTTCGAGGGCCCTGGACTCCTGAAGCCTAGTTCTGGAAAGTGTGGGAGGAAGCCCTTGCCTGTATCAAGGGCAGGCTGTAGAAAAAGGAGTATTGTGTTTAAGGAGGGCTGTTGAGCTGGGGTTTTTCCTTGTGGAAGGGGAGGACTCTCTTCGATTTGGCCAGAGGTGCTATCTCTGAGGGTGACAGAGGCAGAACCTGCATCCTGATGGCAGACCAGCTAAGCTACTGTCATGTTTTTATGCTTCCCTCTAGTGAGTAGCACTTGAGCTTTCTCCTTGTAGGCCACATCCAGGGAATAGTTTTCTCCACCTGGGGCACAAAGCTGTTAAGCTCTGTCTCTGTCTGGTATGTATAATGCACCCTTCAGCTTGATATCTGAACGCTGTTATCCTTTTTTGATTTGAATGAGAAGCACAGTATTCCTTTAGTATCAAGTCCTTAAAGCAGGGCTTAATTTGTGCCAGGGATATCCAGGGCTGAGCCCTGGCACCTGTAGGCTTGGCAGTTCATAGCCCTGGCACCTCTGGACTTGCTGCATCAGTTATGAATGTAAAAAAAATTGCTCAAGCCCCCATACCTCTTTCATTACATATTAAGCACTGCCTTAAAGCCTGGAGGCTGTTTGTATACAGGAGGTAGATTGCTGTAGTCAATATCAGTGGACCTCTTAGATTACTCTGCTAGACAAAGCACTTCACATCAAGCCTTCCTTATTACAGTACAGTACATTCCTGTTTAGCTAAACAGCCTGGGGGACACCTGAATGTTTTGGATAACCAGGTGTTTGGATAAACAGAAGTGATTAGCTGAGAGGGTTACATGGGGAATGCAGGGTGGATTTGAATAACTAGGATTTTTGAATAAAGGGAATTAAGATAACTGGCATGATACTGTATTTGTAATGGGGGGACAGAACAAATAACATTGTAGGATGCACTTGGGAATTTGTGCATATACAGTCTTTTATTCCACATGGAGAGAGTCTAGTGGTTAAAGCAGATTCAGAGCTAGGACTCCAGGGTTCTACTCACAACTCTGTTACTGACTTACTGTAACCATGGGCAAACGATTTTTTCTAATCTGTTTACTTGTCAACAAAAGGGATATAAACATTATATCATCAAGGTGTTGCCTTGATTCATTAACACACGCAGAGTTCTTTGAGAGCCTCAAATAAACAATATTTTGTACTTCTATAAGGTGTTCATGTGGCTTTTGTCTTAACAATTTCCTTATATAAAGCATGAAACCTCTCCCCTCCAGAGTAAATTCATTTAATGGCAAACAGGAGCTTGCTATCAGGCTCTTCACTTTATCTATGAAAAACTGCAGATATTTTTAAAATCTGGGTCGCCACCTATAACAACAGCAACTTAATAATTTCAGTAAAGCCAGCAGTGTTCCAGGTGTACTCACTCTGAATTAAAATGCAAATCTTATCTAGATCCATAGTAGACTGTTTTAGGAAGACCCAAATATATGTGGAATCTTCTACCAACACTGGAACTTGAGATCTTTTATGAAAAACCTGAACGATCAAAGGCAGTCATTGTTTCATAGGCACTCACATACACCCAGTACCTTTTGATGCCAAAACAGTATTTTGGAGGAGGTGGTTGTTTTTTTTCTTCAATTCCCCTTCTTCTGTTCTCTAAACATTGCCATTTATCTGACATCAGCCAAGTCCAGAGGTTTTGTGCATCTTTCAGGGAAGGGCTCATACAGAGAAGATCACATCCTCAGCAGTGTAAATCAGTGGTTCCATAGCAGTTAGTGGTGCTATGCTAACTTACATCAAGTGATCGGAACTAGGGCCGGCTCTAGCAATTTCGCTGCCCCAAGCACGGCGGCACGCCGTGGGGGGCGCTCTGCTGCTCGCCGGTCCCGTGGCTCTGGTGGAGCTGCCGCAGGTGTGTCTGCGGGAGGTCCACTGGAGCTGTGGGGCCAGCAGACCATCCACAGGCACACCTGCAGCGGAGCCGCCTGCTGCCCTCCCAGCAACTGGCAGAGCGCCCCCCTGCAGCGTGCTGCCCCAAGCACGCACTTGGCGTGCTGTGGCCTGGAGCCGGCCCTGATCGGAACCAATAAAAGAAGCCCAGTTGATGGGAAGGGGTCAGGGGCTTAACTCTAAGCTTGCTACTATCTTAAAAAAAAGACGTATTTCCTTTTTTCACTACTTCCTTTCCACTTTCCTTATTCATCTTCCTTTCACCAGTAGGAAGGGAGTGTATAGCACCATAGGCTCCTAACTTCTTTTCAGCTGTAGGAAGATTTTAATGCCGTTTCCCTGAGTAGGATTCCTTAATAAAATTTACTTGAATAAAGGTATCCCCCCTTTCTCCTGTTGCATCCAAAGGACTCTTCTCCTGTTTTGATCTAGATCAGTGGTTCTCAAACTTTAGCAACCCAAGGAACCCCATTTTGATTAAAAAATTGTGTGGACCCCCAAGCTGGTTTCTAATTTTCTCCTGGCCCCACTCCCACTCCACCCCTTCCTAGCCCTGCCCCACATCTTCTGGCCCCCACTCCACCTATGCCCATCTTCTTCCACATCTCTTTCTGCCCCCTCCCCTGAATGTACCCTGTCCCTGCTCCTCCCTCCCAGAGGCTCCGGCATGCCACAGAACAGCTGTTCTACAGTGTGCAGGAGGCACTGGGAGGGAGGGTGAGGACCGGAGTTGATCAGTGGGGCTGGTAGCCCCACACATGACTCATGGACCCCTCTGGAGTACCCTGAGGGTCTGTGGACCCCCTTTGAGAACTGCTGATCGAGGTCTAGGTCCCATCCCCATTGTACTTGAATGCTTTCCAAATGGTTTGGAGGGCCTGTATTATATCACTTTGACACCCTGAGTGTGAACAGGCCAGAAAACAGTGATGGTGGTTTACCAAGTATCGAGAGGTGCTGGAATAATTTGTATGATGGGGGTACTGAGAGCCATTGAACCAAACTGCAAACCCTGTATCTGGTGGCAAACACTTCAAGCAGCCCTAGTTCCAGTACCTACGCCAGGACCTGCAGAATATTTTTTTTTGGGGGGGGGGGGAGATACAAAATAGAATTTCATATCTGAATCATTCTGAACCGCTCTTCAGAAAATACTGTCACGGTGGGGTGTGGGGACCCCTTCCTGAACAGCAACCTTTCCCCCACTGCTTTGCTTGGCCTGGTTCCCGTTACCACCCGCCTGGCTGTAGGAAGCACGCGACTCTGCCTTGCGCTGCGCCCTGTTCCCTGCTACCTCTGAAAATACCTGTGCGCCTGGCCGCTTCCCAGCAGCCCCTTTCGGCACTTCCCCGCTCAGGCTCCTTCTCCAGCCTGCTCTCGCCATCGCTCAGGCAGGGGAGCGCGGATCGTCGCCCGTCTCCGGTCCTCAGCCCCCTCCTCTCTCCCTGGCCACACCTTCGAGGAGGAGCCGGGCGGGACTGAGCGCAGGACCAGAGGCTGCGGCACTTCCATCAGCGCCGGCTTCTTCCCTCTGCTCCCTGCCGCCTGCGGAGGGACGGGGCCGCTCCGGAGCTGGGCAGCTGCAGGGCGCTCCCGAGCCTGGCTCCAGCCCTGCGTCTGGTGGGGGACCCTCCCCGGGCGCTGCTCGCCTCTCGCCGGCCTGGGCGGCTGCTGCCGCAGCCCGGTCGGGGCTGGCTCCTGCGGCGGGTGAGTGACAGAGCAGCTGCAGTCCGGCGGGGCGAGGGGGCGCCGGGAGATGGGGGGCGCCTCGCATCTCCTCCCTCCCCATCAGGGTCAGGTGCATCCAGAGAAAAATCGGTGGGGGCCAGAGCCAGCGAGGGCTGCGGGGTGACCGGTGGGAAGGAGCCGGGGAAGCAGCTGGGGATCCCCCCCCCCGGGATAACTACAGCGGTTCTCCGGCTTTAATTATGCAGGAACTTGCTAGCTCAGGCTGTCGCCTCCCTTCTGCTTGTCTGGGCTCTGCAGCCAGGGGGAGCCCCTTCCGCTCTTTGCCCCTGCCCACAGCTTCAGGACTTTGGCTCTCCGGGGACTTGGGACTTGAATTCCTGTGCCGGAGGCAGCATGACTATGTTGTGCTCTGGTAGGGTGAAGATTTTTTGCGCGGGGGGAGAAGGTGTTAAAGAGAAAGCAGCAGCTCTGGGTATCTGCTGAGTATGATGTGCTGCTCTGGGTAGTTCACACTCTTGGGGGCTCTCATGTTGGCAAACCCTTCTTCCTTGTGATTTTTGGCTGGTTGTTTTTGCGCATGGGGAAGGAAGCAGTAGCAGTGCTATGGGCACTGGGCAGTGAGAATGTGCCTAGCTCCTGACCTGCCCACCTGCTCTTCCAGTACTGATCACCTGCATGGCTCTGCCTATCCACATCAGTCCTGCCCCGGGGGTACTCCACTACAGATCCTGCTATGCAGTTCTCCCAGTGCATCATAGGTCTGGCCTACAATATACCCTGCTATTCCAGTTCTTGTTCCCATAGCACTGCCAGTGAACCTAATACCTTATTTCTGATGTGCAGCCTCGCTCTCCTTGTCTTGCAGTATGGGGTCTTCACACAGGGGTGCCCCTCAGTCCTGACCTGCAGTACCCCTGTTATTTCAGGCCCAGACCTCCACACTGCTGTGCCAATGCATTCCTACTTGACGTACAACACTCCCTGCTATTCCAGTTCTGGTATTGTCAGTGATGTGTGGTGGCTTCAAGGGGTGGACAAAATGACCCACTAGTGACTTGAGACCACCAAACTAGCTTTCTTGGCTGACCAGGTGTAAGTGATGCAAACCTAAGTCTCCATAGCTGAAAAGTCAGAGCGGGGTGGTGGTAATCTGTTATTGAGCAGTGCTGACAAAATTACTCCTCAGTGTCAAATCAGGAAGTGACCTCCAGCGTTGTGCAATCCTAGGCAAGCTTGAAAAGAACCGCTTAAATAATCTAGTCAGCCTTCTACATCAAGTAGGATAAGACACTTAATCCCACTATACATTTGTCTAACCTTATCCCGAACACGTCTAATGACAGGACATAATTACCTTTCTAGGACAGTTCATTCCATTGCCAGATTGGCTTCAGGGTTGAAAACACTTTACCCATTATGGAAATTAGGTGATCACAGGAAAGCTGGAGAATTCAAGGCCTCAGTTTCCTGCCCCCATGTAGCAGTGGGTTTTGTTTGGTTCATTTGGAAGTTCTCTTCCTTTGGTATGAGTTAGACATGTTAATATACTTCAGCTAAACGTATGCCTCTGTATTTAGAAATGAATTGATGGTTAAAGTACAGGATGGGGCTTCAGGAAGTTCAATGGCCAGTCTGGCTGTTTTCCTGTGTGATCCAATGAGTGTGTCCCAGAGACACTGTCAACCAACCTCAGATCTAGTCATTTCAGATGCTAACCCTGCCCTGAGGCTCCTGTGTGCAGTTCAGTCATTTTGAAGGGACTCTGTCAGCCTGCAACCTGCCTGCCAGACTTTGTTTTTATAATCACTTTCTTATCTTTAAAAATGTTCTTTCCTCTGCTATGAAAAACCCACACAAACCAGGGGACACTCTAACTACATAAGGCAAATATTGAAACCGACTTGTGGAATACACAAAGCAAACAAATAGGGGGGGAAAATCTCCAATGTTTCAACTCTAGTCATCTTAGGTATTTGTAACAAGTGTATAAAGCATTTTCAGACAGCGTGAGTCAAGAGTCTTAACTTCTGAGCCCATCTATTTCCTTACGTTCCTCAACAGAGCTGTTTTGAGCCTTAAATTATTACTATTAAATTGCACAGGGGAGGGCCAAGTATCCTTATTAATATTCAGAATTGATATTATTTATTTATTGACTTGGAAAGGACTTTAATCATGGTGTGCTAGTCCACATCGGAATTGCTTTCACTGTAAAGCACATAGGATTCTGTCATAACTGCTATATAAATAACAACTCTGATAACATTTTTCCCTTACTCATTTAATCTCTATATTGATGGCCTGGATCCAAAGCTATTAAAGCTAATTGAAAGGCTTCCTTTATTTCCATAGGCTTTGTATCAGCCCCAGGATTTCTAAAAGTTGAGCTGCTTTCCTTCTGACTGGAGGGAAGGGAAAATGACTGAAGATTTCATAGTAAATGTAAGATTAAAAGTGTTCCACTTCCAATGTGTATGGTACATGTGATATCATTTAGACATAAAGATGCTACTGTTTCTCTCTCCCCTTAAGACTGCATGTCCAGGCAGCTTGTCTCTAACATGGTTTTGTTGTTGAATCTTTCTTCGGTGAGAACTTGTCCCTGCATGGATTTTCCTGGTACCAGCTTCTTCTTGGTGTCTGGGTTGCACTGTATGATCTCTGCAGCAATTCTGTTGGGGGGGGGAAACTCAGCCATGTTTTATTTTGACTTCAATCATTTATAAAATGCCTATTGCCTCTGACTATATTTCATTCAGTGAAAGCAAAACATCAACCAGTGTTTACAGCAATGCTGTTGGTGGTGGTTACCCAGTCTGAGATGTGATTTGTTAACCTGAACAAGAAGCCCTGGCTTTCTTGCTGATCAGGGAATGTTTCATTTTACCCTGGTGTACACCAGTGCAGAGGTTCTCAACCTTTTTTTTCCTCAGTCCCCCTTTCCCCCCAACATGCTATAAAAACTCCACGGCCCATCTGTGCCACAATAACTGGTTTTCTGCATATAAAAGCCAGGCCCAGTGTTATAGGGTAGCAAGCAAGGCAACTTCTTTGGGTCCCTTGCCACAGGGGCCCCCCATGAAGCTGCACTGCTCAGGCTTCACCTTCAGCCCCAGGTGGTGGGGCTGAGGACCCCGGCTTCAGCCCCATGTGGTAAGATTTTGTCTTTCTGCCTTGGGCCCCAGCAAGTCTAATGCTGGCCTTGCTTGGAGGCCCTCCTGAAACCTGCTCAAGGCCCTCTAGGAGGCCCTGGACCTCTGGTTGAGAACTACTGCACTAGTAAAAACATAGGCTTTGTTCTGAAAGATTTCTAGGGATGCTATGTTACTAGCTCATGCTCTCTTCCTTTCCCCACCCCGACAAAAGGAACCCACTCTCTTCAAACAAACCGCAGAATTTACCTATAAAATCACTTAAGCTAGTGTAACTCTAGTGGGCCTGATTCTCCTCTTACTTACCAGTCTAAATCTGAATTCAGTTAGGCAACTCTGGAATTTAACTGGTAAAAAGAAGTTTAAGTGAGAAAAAAGTCAGGTCCACCATTGCTTAGTATCTTCCCAGATTCAGCATTTGTGGCTGGAAGGAACCACTTGTAGTGTTTGAGTATAAACACTACACTGCACTACACCACACCAACAGGAGGGATTCTCCTGTCTGCATAGGTAATCCACCTCCCCGAGAAGCAGTCGCTAGGTTGACAGAAAATTTTTACACAGGGAGTTGGTAAACTTAACTATGCCACTCATGGGTGTGGATTTTTCTAGTGTAGACCAGACCTTAGAATTTCTCATTCAGCTGGAGGTCAAAACTTGGTCCATAGTTTAGGTGGTTCAAAATGAGTCTAGATAAATGATGACTAAATGACCTCGCTTGGCAAATTAGATCACCAGCTAATTGACCTAGCCTTTAGGAAAGAAATGTTACATAATATTCAAAATGCACCGAAGTCTGTCACTCATTTAAAACCCCTTAACTACTTTGGGTAATACCTCACCTTTGTCACTATTGCTTAATTACTTCTGGATATTAATCAGAGCTTCACTTTGTCATCTTGTCTTTGAGCTGAATTCTCTCCATTAATCATACCCACTAATCCGATCATCCTATTGATCTCTTGGAAATTCCTTTTGCAAACTGCCGCATTTGATTCTTTCTGTCTCTTTTGGAGGCTTTTTAAAAATATTGGCACAGTGGGTGTAATTTCCCACCAGGTTTTATAAACTCGGCTGACACTCCTCCTCCTCCTCCTCCTCCTCTTTTTCCCCACCTCCATTTAGACAGAATGAAAACCTTGTTTTGAATGTCACTTAAAAAGTGAGTGTAATTACATACTTCTTATGTCTGAAGTAAAGAACTCTTGGGGATGAGGGGAAGCCCAACCCCAGACCCAAGTCAGTAACATTTTCCATGGATGCATTTGTGGACACTCAGGCCCCAATCTTGCAATGAGCAACATGTGGGCAGATACCTCTTCCCACACAGAACCGGTCTTAACTTCAGAGGCTCTGCAAATTCGGGAGTCTGCCTATATGTTGCTCATTGCAGGATTGGGACCCAGGGTTGCTAATGTTGTGGAAGAATTTTCTATGCATTTAAAATGTGCTATTTTCTTTTGGACTAAAGTAGCTGGACTAGGTCAGTGGGTAAGTAACAGTAGGTTGGTTGTTCTGAAGATGCTAATGGTCAGTCTGAATTCAGTGTTTGTTTTCCAGCCGAAAACAGCTCAGCTGGTTTTCTTCTGTGCCAGAAAGGCCAACAATTGTAAGTGCTTATTTAGACTAGGGGATAGTGCGTACCTGGCTCTCACCCCTGTTGAAAGAGCTGAAGGGGTGAACTGGGGTGTGTGAAAGGGGTCAGCTGTTCACTTTTTGCAAGGCTCTGGAGTCAAATAACACCCTCTTATGGGAATGGTTTGCCAGCTGGCTCTCCCTTTAGGGAAGTTAAAGAGGCTTATTGCAATCGTACTAGAAGTCTGTCTTCCTCTATTAGTCTGCTTGTCTCTCCATCTCCCTTCCATGTGCTTGCTCGCTCATTCATACAGACAGATCTATTGCTGCATGTGCACAGTTATCTATCCATACCAGCTGTGCTGCTCAGTGAAGTGTTCCTCCCATTCATGGCACATTCATTTGTAGATTGTCACTTTTTGCTGTGCAACATACATTTTTTCCTTAATATTTTTCTTTAAAGTGACACTTCTGAACTACTTCTAAGCCATATGCTTAACAAGCCTTTAAAAAAAACAAACAAAAAAAAACTTCTGTTGACTAGACAGGTGAGACCCATTATGTTTGATCTGAAAATCAATCTCTCCAGCCATGAGCAATTAACCAAAAAGCCCTCTTGCTGTAGGTTCTGCATTTGCATATACATGGGTTTAACATCCACATTCATAAAGCATGAGTCCACACTCACCTCGTCTTGTGTCTGGGACTTACAGTGAGGACCAGAAATAGGCTGTGTATGTATCACTAGTTTCCCTGTATAAAATAGGGATACTTCTACTTCACACGGGAGGCTGAATTGTTTAAAGTGCTCTGACACTTGGATCAATAGTACAAAATATTTCTTATTACAGTTTTCCCACCTGAAGGGGTGGAAGGTCCCAAATGTTTCATGGTTAATACAGAATATACTATCCAGACAGTGCAAAATTTTGTAGTTTCTCTATTTGCTAGTAGCAAAGACAAAAATGCTTATTGTCATCTGCCTGCTAGTGACCAGACAATCTGAGCTGATATTAGTGAACCTGTGTAGTGGTAGCTCAAAATCATCAGTCAGCAGCTGAGCTTATCAGGGCTGAGCTGAGATTCATAGTAATGCATAGTTTGTTCTCACAGCATCTTTCATCTGAGGGTCTTGTAAAGGTATCCTGATACCATGGTGATCAGGGCCATGTAAGTACTTGATGAGATGGGGAGGGTTTACAAACATTAAACCTCAGTACCCCAATAAAGCAAATGAAGTACATCATTTCACAGTTTGGTAAACTGAGGCATGGGTTAAATGACATGCTCAGGGTTCCACAATCAGTGACAGACATGAGAATGAACCCAGAAGTCCTGTTTTTGTTAGCAATTAAAATAATGGTTTAGCTGCAGTTTTCAAAGCATTTTGCAAAGGCAAGTAGGCAGCATCCTCATTTTACAGAAGAAGAAACTAAGGCAGAATTGACACGACTACCCAGGTTATGTCAGTGAAAGCCCAGGGTACAACATAGGCCTTCTGAGTCCAGCCGATTCCTCTTTTGCTGCATTCTCATTAGAATATACTCAGTCTTCTACAATTACTCTCAGTTGTTTCCTTGTTGGAACATTTAGTTCTGTATCTTTAACTGGGAAGGATCAAATCTCATGGTTTTCAAAGCAGCGAAACTGAAATTATATTCAGAGGAGTTGTTACATGCACTGGGAAGGTGGGTCGGTGCTACTGCTCTATGGACTTCCTGTTTTTTTCCTCCTTCTGTTGGAATTACGGAAATTAACTGAATGGCTTTTTTTTTTCTATTCACACTTAGAACAACTTGATAGAATCTGGATTAAGGAAGCTAAATAAGAGTTTGATAAATAGCAAGTTACCAGATAAGCTTCAAACAGGAAAATAATTTTCAGATGGAGGCTTTTGCATCAGTATAAAGTACAGATCTTGAGTTTAATAGTACTGGGCTCTTGCGTAGCACTTTGTTCCATAATCCTGAAAGCAGTTTTCATATGATCATTCTCTTCCTTTAATGGATGGGAGGGGGGTGGTAGGGAGACAGAGGGCTTGTACATGTAAAAATGGACAGGAATAGCTATTCTGCAAAGCTCCCATGTGCACACTTATTCCAAATACAAGTTTCATTTTTTGTTTTACCTTAGTCCACTTTGGAAGTGGATTAAACTGGAAAAAGGCACTCATGTTTTTTAAAAAAGTATCCTCATGGGGAGTCATTCCAGAATAGCTACAGCACTTTAAATTCAGACCTTACCTTATTCCAAAATAACTTCCCCCTGTAGACAAGACCTGTGGCACAGGATAGAGAGGGAGGTGATTTACCCAAGATCATACAGCAGGCTAGGGGCAGAGCCAGGAACAGAGATCTAGTTTTCTGATGTCCTGTCCACATTACCTCCATGCTGTTAGTTGAAACTGAGGGCTTGTCTACATGACCCACTGGATCGATGGGCAGCGATGGATCCTACTGAGGCTCATTTATTGTGTTTAGTCTAGACACAATAAATTGACCGCCGAGTGCTCTCCCGTCGACTCTGGTACTCCACTGGAGCGAGAGGCACAAGTGGAGTCGACGGGGGAGCGCCAGCCGTCGACTTACCACAGTGAACACACCGCAATAAATAGATCTAAGTACATCGACTTCCTAGCTGAAGTTGTGTAACTTAGATCTATTCCCCCCAACCCCAGTGTAGAGCAGGTCTTACTGTCCTTTCTGGGAGCATAATGCAGTTTGTGCCTATTGAAATTAGCTTTATTCCTTACTTTGAATTTGTTACTGCTAAAACCTGCAAAGGTCCTACATCAATGGGACTGCACCTATCTTATTCCAATGATTTAGACTGAATTTTGGATATTCAACTTAGCATTCATGATCAGTCCACTAAGTCCCACATCTTACAGCACATTGGAAGCACATAAACAAACAGCACTCACTCAGTGGGTCTTGTGTTTGCGTTCCCCAGATGGCCTAATAAAGATTGAATGAAAATCTCTTGCTAGGCTAGGTTGTAGCACGGCATCTCCTCTTTCCAGAGATTCAGGGTGGATCTGAGTCAGAACATAGCATCAGATGTAACAGGCTGAGATGGTGCTAATGGATACCTTGAGCTGTATATTGGTGGCAAGTGTGAATTATTTGTAATTAACTATCATGCTACACACTTGGTTCACTCTTGCTGGGGAGAAGCAAAAGTGTTTGCATGGTGTCTCCTGAACTAGGGGGAAAAACACTGTACAGTCATACAAATAAGCAGTTTTTATTTTAACATCTCATGATTCTTTGGGTTCTGACTCATGATTTTTTTGGTCTGAATGAATCACGGCTTTTGATCTCTCCCTGCTTATCCCCTTGTGTAACAATCACAGGTTGAAAACGCAACTTTAAATCCACGCACGTAGGCAGGCATCAGCTCCCACTTTCCTCGCTCTCCCCCACAGTATCCAGAGCCCTCCCCAGTGGTCCTGTTCAATGACTCACTGTTTCTGTTTCCAGCCTGCAGGTGGGTGTGCTTTGGGATCCTACCTTTAACAGGAGAGAGAGAGGCCGGGTGGCAGTGGTGCCAAGCTTGGGAAGAGTGCAGCTCAGAGGCAGGGCTGCTCCAGCGTTCTGTCCCACTCAGTGCATATGGTGCCCTGGTGCTGCAGGCAGTGGTTACAGCTCTACCTGCTGCAGGGTGACCTCTGCAAGCCAAAGCCAGAAACTGCATGTGGCGCAGGCCAAATTCCTGTGCTGCTGTAGCTGACAATCACAAGCACCACTCCAAATCACAGCAGTATCAGGTGTGGGAGGCGTTGAACGGCGCTTAAGTCTCTTTGTTACACTGGGAGTAACTCCCAGGCCAAATCCATCCCATCAATGGAGTTACACCAAGGATATACTTGGCCTCGTATTGGTAGTGAAATATCTATTGAAAAATCCCCCAAGAATTGCCTCTACTGTCCCGCACAGGGCTAATATTTTTGGTCAAACAAAAGAATGACTGTAGGAAACTCTGCACATCTGGGCCTCAAGCAGTCACTGCTTAGCTGTTCCCACTGGTGGAGACATCTTCGTGCAGTGGTGCCCAAACTTTTCCTGTCATGCCTCTCCCACCCCACCAGTAATGGAATCTGTCTGTGCTCCTCCCCTCCATTACAGCGTAGTTGGCTGAGCAGATGAGCTTGGTATGGGGAGGGGCTGAAACTAGAGGCAGAGCTGGCCTGGGTGCAGAGCAGGGGATAGAGTGGAGCTGCGACTGTGGGGTGGAGCTGGGCTGGGAGGTGCTTCCTCCCTGCCCCCTTACCGTGCATCCCCCTGAATGTTCCTCTGCACCCCTAGAGGGGTGCGCCCCACAGTTTGGGAACCTCTGTCTTAGTGGGTGGAGAGCAAACGGGCAGAGACCTTCAGACCTTGCTTCATGTAGATATTTCAAGTCGGAATTCATCTTGTATCTATGAAACTTGAGATACTTTGGCTGCTGCTGACCAGGCTTTGGGTTTTGACTGGAGCATGTTGAAATGCCCCCCTCTAACCATCCGGGGGAAACATTGGCTGGGGGAGGGGGTGCAGGAAGGAAATTCCAGCCTTGGGCAGCCTCTGAGGCACTGCAGAAGTTAGAAAGGGAAACCTGTTAATTCTCCCAGCTTGTTTCTGTGTCCAAGTAGGACTGTTTCCTGTGTGTATTCTAGTATGTCCTTGTCAAAATACCTTCCAGTGGCTTGGGCCTTTGACTGCTTTCATTAAGAAGACTGGTTTAAGTGGGGATTAGTGTCTATCTTGACGGGAAGGGGATTGTCTCCTACCATCTCGATGGTTTGAGAAGGCTGGTGTGGCCTGCTTCATGTCTCCTTGTTCTACAGGCTGTTTTGGATAATCTCCTTCTTCAAACCATAATATTTTCAGGTATATGGTCTCAGAAACCGGGCTTTGGGACCAAGCCCACCCATGCCCACTGCAGTGCTGGGGAAAACGCTTGCACCAGAAAAACAAATACAAGATGATTATAAATGGGTCAGATCACTTCCCCTGCAGGTGTCTGGCCTGGCAGCCTGCATTCAGATTTAATGTGCTGGAAAGAAAGAAAGAGAGAAATTAAATGGAAAAACCAAATTGGAGACTTATGCCCTCAATTATTTTTTGTTCTACATAGTCTGGGCTGCTATCTGCCCCTCCCTGTAATCTTTCATTACTGCGGTTCAGCCTGATCTGGAGAATGCTCTGCTGCAAAGTGGCAGTTAAAATTCAGTTAATTTTTGGACAAAAATGCAGTTCTGGTCTTTCCATTTCTCCCAAGTAAACTCTGAATTCTGGGATGGGGTCCTTCTGCTTATCTGATACTGAAGATAGATTTTGGTAGCAGATACTTTGCTTCTGGAATCGCAACAGGGAAATGATGTGTGAAATTAACCTTCAGAGGAAGGAAAATATCCTTGTTCTTTTGGGGGAAGGAAAGGCTAGAGTTGTCCTTACCTATGCCCTTCACACGCTCTCCATCCCCAAGGCCATATGCAATCTGTGATTATATATAATGCAGCTCAGTGTAGCTCTTGTAGATATTTATAGGGTGCCTGTCACCTTGGGACGAGTGCTATCAATGGGTGTCTTCATGCATAGAATTAGCATAAAAAGATATGGCCCTAATACAGGAAAGGAATGCATCTTCACTGCACCTTAGCTATCGTCTCTGCTACTCTACAGGCCAGTAAATAGAAAAGATTTCTCTTCTGAGCTGGATAGAAAGGGGCTGAGCTGGAATGTTAGAATGTAGTCTCTTCCCAATTTAATCCCACACTCAGTTTCTAATCCCCACCCAAATGAAAATTAAGGTTGGGTTTTCAAATGTAACTCTTCATTTCAAATGTCCCTTCCCTGTGTCTGATGACCCTCTTACTTGAGCTGTTTCCTGATGGCTCTGTGCCCTTGGCGAAGCTGAAACCAATGGCTTTCCAATGCTAGGTGACAGCAAACTTTCAAATAAAAGACTGCTGAGCATCCACCTCCATAATGTCCAAGGAGCAGTTTCTGCAGCTGCCAGAGACCCCTTAAGATGCACACAGATGTTGCATAATAATAAATCCATGAATGAAATATCATCACCCAACTTGCACTGAACATGTAGATAGAAAGGTGGTCAGGTGAGGAATGGATTATTAACTCTTATCTCCTTAGAGACACGAGTTTCTATATAAAAAGCCCAATATGAAGTCTAACTTTAAAATTTTACCCATAGCTCTTACCACCCACCAGAAACACGCTTGTGTTGCACAGGAGGTCAGACTAGACCTATGTATCTATGAAAATTCCACCCTCAGGGCCTGATCAGCACACAGCTGTTGATTGTAGTGGGAGTTCTAGGAACACAGGATTGGCCCCTAAAGATACAAATCTTTAGAAAATCCCTGTGATTTTGTCCATATTATGCTTCTGGGAAACTTACTGGCTCGGAGCTAGTGCAGATGACTGGAGGCTGCCACCCGATTTGTTTCACTTGTCATGGAGGTGCCACTCAAAAGAACAGTTAAGTTACAAATACACAAGCTGATCTGGAGGAGGAACATTGGGCACAGGGTCCCTTTAAGAAAGTGGAGAAAGTGAGTCCAAGGTGAAATATGGGGTGGAAAAATGATGCTTTATGTCCGACTGTGATGAATATTACAGGAAACATGAGGTGAAAATGTTAAGAGGCTTCCTCCGGCTCTCATTTAGAGTGGAAGAGTTGGAAAAAAACAAGGCCCTTCAACTTTTCTATTAACAGAGTCAGTTTTAAAACCATTTTGACTCCTTGTTTAAGACCTTTTTTTCTAGCTTGGCATTTTTCCCCCAGTGCTAGGAATAAAGTGAGTGGAGAGAAAGAGAATCTGGAACCCCGGAGAAGAACAGCCAAACCGAAACACTTCTTCCCAAACGTATTGGCTTGGGGTCTCTGGGGAAGTGTTTAATTAAACTCTTCAGGCTTCTATTGAGCTAAGGCAGTGTTTCCCAAACTTGGGACTCAGCTTGTGTAAGGAAAGCCCCTGCCGGGCCGGCCCGGTTTAATTCGTGCGCCAGCCCAAGTCTGAACATCTACACCACAATTGAACAGCCCCACGAGCCCGAGTCAGCTGGCACAGTCCAGCCTCAGGTTTTTAATTGTAGTGTAGACATACCCTAAGATGCTAGTTGATGTAATTAAACAACTGCTGATTTGCATCAGTGATTTAATTTATTATCACTCCTACCTATGGCTAACCTGGCAGTGCCAATGTACCCATCATTGCACAATAAAACTTTTCTCTTAGAAATAGTTGCTGAAATTACTACTAAGGGTGAGTTGAGAGCCCATGATAGTCAGGGAGGCATATTCAGCATTGTCTCATGGCTAGAGCACAGGACTAGAGTTAAAAACCCCAGAATTCTAGACCTGGCTCTATCACTGACTTACTGTCTGGTCTCAGGCAAGTCGCCTCACCCCCATAAGACCTTCATTTCCCCATCCCTTACAATGGAAGCGATGGTAGTTATCTACCTGGCAGCAGGGCTGAGAGGGTTAGTCATCTCTACAGTGCCTTGACAGTGTAATTGATGTACTTACGCAAAGTCTTTCTTTGTTTCATGCACTCCCCTGAGCTTAGTATCACATATGCTACAGTACGCAAACTTCCTCCCACAGCTCTGCTGCTGGTTCTTTACTTCTTGAAGCAGGCGCTAAGTGTGGTGCTGCGTTGCATAGTGGTTCTGTGAGGCAGATACGAGCGAGGGTGAGTCTGTCCAATGGCTGCTTGTGACTGTAGTCAGAGGAGCAGATATTCAACGTTAAATGAACAAAAGCAAACCTTCCACTGGGCTAGGAAACACTAAGTTTTTTACTTGGTTACTTTAGAAACTTCCATTGATGGGGCACTGTTTGTTCCACATCACATTGCTGAGAGGGAATTTGTCCTCTAATTAGCTGATCCCCTGAGATTAGAGGTGGGAGGTGGTGACAGGAGCCCCTAGAGAGCAGGTGCTTTGGTGTGGCAACTCTCCTGGGCACACTTGAGTGTGTATCATGCAGTGCATATTGGCAGCTGATCCAGCGTCCCTTGTATTTGAAAGGCCTCACATCTGGCTTAACTGTCACATGCAGGGGAAGCTAGTCTAGGTTGACTGGCGAGGCAGTAATCCTTCTCTGACTAGAGGTGACGGAGCAAGATGTTGGATGGCTGAAGGTAGGAGAGACTGTTGTTAGAAAAGTGATATTTGAAGAATAAGAAAAGAAATCCCAGTACTTACTGCATTTTCTGTGAGTAAGAATGCTCAATACTCAGATTTATAAGTGGGGAGAGCAAGCTGATCATCTAATACAGGGTTCCTGCCGCAGATTCCATCATCCAGACAGAAGAGACTTTGGTGTCCTAGCACCTATCCTAATGGTGTCACAAACTACTTCAGAAAACAGTGCACAAGACCCTGGCCCTTCAGTGACTGCTGGTGAACATTGCACCCTTATGTGCTCAGCAAGAACTCATGCATGGCTTAGGAAATTATGCAGCACCTGGTTGACTGACGAGAGCATTAGGTAGGACACTGGCATGATCCAAACTCCTTGGAAAAGCTCCATGTCAGCTTTAGCTCCCACCAGAGAGGGGCAGAAGAGACTCTGGTCTGCCTGCCCTTCAGTACAGCTCTTCAGAGGTACTGTACTTCCAGACTCCTGGGTCCTGTAGCAGACCTGCTCCAAAACGCCTTATGGCGGTGATTGGCATACAGCTGGTGCGGCTACACTTGCACATCTGGCCCATTTCCATTGGAACCCATTTGATTTCTACCCACATCTTCCTCTATCCCTTCTGCCCCTCTCCACCCCTCCCTTACTCTGTTCCCTTCCTTGGTCTCCCTCAGACTGCCTACCACCCTCTCCCTCTTCCAGCCTCAGGTGGCAGCTGCTGTTCCCACTGCTGGTGAGGAACTCCTGCCACCTGACAGTCACTTTCTCAGGCTGTATGGTTCCTAAACTTCCCTATCAGCCTAAACCACAGTGCAGGACTTGCACCACCAATCAGCTGGGTTCAGTGAGAAATGAGACACTAGTGGCAACAAAGCCTTATAAAAAAAAGCAGGGGTGGCCAGCCTGAGAAGGAGCCAGAATTTACCAGTGAACATTGCCAAGGAGCCACAGTACTTCATCAGCAGCCCCTACATTAGCTCTCCCTCCCCTCCCCATTCCCAGCACTGCCCAGCCACCAGCAGCCCTCCCCACACCTCCCAATCAGCTGTTTCTCGTGGCATGCAGGAGGCTGGAGAGTGAGGAAGGGAAGAGCAAGGACATGGCAGGCTCAGGGGAAGGGGCAGGAAGGGGTGGAGTGGAGGCAGAGCCTGTGGCAGAGCCAGGGGTTGAGCAGCAAGCACCTCCCGGCACATTGGAAAGTTGGTTCCTGTAGCTCCAGCCCCAGAGTCGATGCCTATACAAGGAGCCACATACTAACTTCTGAAGAGCTGTATGTGGCTCCAGAGCCACAGGTTGGCCACCCCTGAGCTAAGGAGTCAAGGCCAGCGTGCTTGATGGAGTCATCCATGGGAGAAGGACAGCAAAAGAGTTGGTCTCTGCATCTGGCATCGGGTGGTGGGTAGGAATTAGAGTGACCAGATGTCCTGATTTTCTAGGGACAGTCCTGATATTTGGGGCTTTTTCGTATATAGGCACCTACCCCCCCCCCCATCACAGTTTTTCACACTTGCTAGCTGGTTACCCTAGTACGAATGGTGCTGAAAAGGCTGTGGATAGAGAACACTGGTTGTGAATGGTGAGGGGCAGATCTGAAGAAATCCTGACCTTGCACTGGGCTAGGAATGGATACTAACGAAATAAACCAAACTGCCTCATTTACCAAAAACTGTTGTCCTTGTTATAGATTCTCTCAGTTGGCTTCTGATTCCAGCCAAGAAAAGATTAACATGGGGTTAATTGGCAGGGGAGGGTGGAGCGTTCTCTTATTCTTTGTGCACTGGCAGCACTCTGGGGCTTTGGGATCAATCCTGCAGACACCTGTGCCCACAAATAATGCCACTGACTTCAAAGGAGACAACTTGTGAATAAAATTACTCATGTGCATGTTTGAGTGACTGGGTCCTTAGCTGCACTCTTGTTTCAAAGACCAATACAAACAGCAGGCCTGTTGAAGAATTTTATACTTAAGTCTCAGCGCACCCTTTTTAAAGGAAGCTCTGTCAGAAACTGAGTGTTCCCAAATCGTTCCCCCCCATCTAATGTTAACACATGATAGACGTGCCTGGTCTGTTAAACGGTGTTAATAGAGATCTCACGGCAATGGAATAAAATCACAAGCAATGGCATATAAGTGCCGTAATGATGCTTATTCTGTAATATTGTAACACCGTGTTAAGTCTGGTGCGTATACTACTATCCAATGCCTCTGCAAACAAAAGCTAACTGTTGTAATGATTGTTTTGTTTCTGATATTTACGTGGCAAGGATTTGTAAACTTGTTAAACCCTCCAAGTAAATAAATAAATAGTTTAAAAAAATATTAGAAAAGTCAGTGGGTTTTTTGTTTTTAAAAAAAATCAAACTGACTGTCCCTCTGTGTGGCTGGATCATAGGTGATGACTTTTTACTTTATTAATGTGGGGGCTAGTGAGCAGACTAGGGGTTGGGTCAACTTATGTTGCTCAGGAGTGTGGCTTTTTCCTGAGCGACATAGCTGTGTTGACTTAATTTTTTATTGTAGGCCAGGCCTAAATCTGTAAAGCATCAACTTTCAGCCATTGGATCATGTTATACCTTCCTCTGCTAGATTGAAGAGTCCATTAGTAAAGATTTGTTCCCCATGTAGATCCTTACAGACTGTCATCAAGTCACCCCTTCACCTTCTCTTTGTTCAGCTAAATGATGTCACAAGTTAAAGCGGGTGGGGGGGTGCTATTTGCTTGTGGCTCAGGATGTTGTCACTTTACAGGAAGATGCCCTGATCCTGCAACGCCTGTGAGTCACTTGGTACAAAAGTGGATCCATGAAACTCAGGGGAACTAATCGCATATTTGCAAGAGGTGGGCCAGGTGGGACATGATCACAAGTACCAGCACCTACATGCTCTTAGTAAGGATACTTGGAGGTAGACATAGGACCTAGTTTTGGGGCCCCTATTGGAGCAGCTGGGTTGCTTTTTGATGGACAATCATGAAAATAGTGATCACATGAGTGTCATAAAATAGGGAGCGTCCCTCCCTCTAACTGGCACCTGCAGTAGGATCATTATTCTCTCTGTCCTGATGCTGTGGTTTGCATGCGGCTCGCAGGATGTGCTCTGCCCCTCTCAAGAAACGGAGCTGCTGAGCTCATGGAAACAAAGCTGGGTCAGAGGAAGGGGAAAAAAAGAGAAAGAGAGAAAGAAACTAAGATGCGAAGCTTTGTAAACCACAGACACCCACGCAGCTGGGTCCTGTGCTGTTTTACAGATAAAATGAACATTTAGGCCTTGCCCTGGCTGTGCTATAATTAGACTGACCAGGTTGTGCAAAGAAAAATCAATGTGCAAAAAAAACCAATTTTTTTTTTTTTTTGCACAGTGAAAGAAACTAGGTCATTTGAAAACAAGCAGCCCGAGCTGCAGAGCCAAAATCCATGTAGGGCTTTGTGGACTACAGTGTTCTAATGAGTAGCACTGAAATAGGTCCAGTTCTGCCACCTTTCAATGCTTGTAAACTTATAGCAGGTCTCTGGTGCTCGAGGAGGAGCTAGTATTTCTAGTAGTCGCAGCTGCCTCACAATAACTTGCAGGCTGCTGCTGCTTTTTAAAGCCATGTTTGAGGCGTGGCTGGCAAAGCACAGCCTCTTTGTCTTCTGTCATAAGTTCCTCTGTTCTGTTTTGTTTGTTTCTTGTTCTTGCGCCAGTGTAAGAGCTACAGGAGACTAAAACTTATTCAGAAAGCAGGCAAAGTCAGGCAATGGCAGAGCAAGCTTCCCCCCCTCCCAGCTCCCTCCTTTTCCTTCTAAATGTGCTGTTTCCTCTGGCACTTCCAGGGTACAATCCTGCAAACCTTTCTCCTGGGAGTAGCTATGCCTCAGGCAAGTGGACCCACTGACTTCCACTTCCACTTGCTTTAACAGACCTGCAGAATCAGGCCCTTGCTGCTTGAGCCATTTTTGTAGGGATGGACAGAACTTTTACTAAACAATCATGAAAAGTGGCTTCTGTTTGGCAATGGGCGACGTCGAGAAGCGGCCCTTGCTGTTACCTCTTAAACCATCCAGTTATTAAATACACTGAGCTTTCAAATCTTCAGGGTTAGCTAAAACATTGCTAGACTAGACCCCTCCAAGGAATGCTCTCAGAAGGGTAGAATCATGTACTACTCTCAGGTGCCTTTGACCTTGTGTTCCACTCCGACTGAAGCCCACAAACTCAGGCTCACATGTGCCATTCAAGCAGCACTTAGGCCTTATTCTGGTGTCTCTGCACATGACTCTTTCAACCATAGCAGCCCAGGGCCAACCTACATGCTTTATCTTTTCTGTAAGTTAGATTTGTATTGGAACGCAGGGTTCCAGCTTTCAGCATGAGTAACTTGCAGAGGAAGTGAAATGTCTTGTTTAGAGTCTGCGGAGGTATTTATAGGAGGGGTTGAATCCTTTATCATAGGCCTCTGGAGGTATTTGCAGGAAGGTGGATGGAGATGATAGAGCTGTTGTAAGAGGCCAAGGGGTACCCTTCCACGGATAAACCTTGTGAAACTATCCACCATTTGGTACAATCTGGTGCATTCCAAAGGGGAAGAATTTATTCTTCAGAAACATCTTTGAGGGCATGGATAAATAATGCTTGGCTGGACTGGCTTGTGTTATCCAAAGGGGGCTGAGGTCTAGCAGAGGCACATGCCTCTACATAATT
This sequence comes from Chelonoidis abingdonii, assembly GCF_003597395.2. Lineage (NCBI taxonomy): Eukaryota > Metazoa > Chordata > Testudines > Testudinidae > Chelonoidis > Chelonoidis abingdonii. The sequence goes on along the minus strand of NC_133782.1, from coordinate 23,286,682 downwards.
TGGTTTGACTATGATTGAAGCTGCCTCGAGGACTTACTAGATCTGTTTCAGACTGCCTTTGTGTTTGCAAGTGCTGTCTGTCCCACAGGGCCATGAGGCTTTTAGCACCACTTCTGCTTAGCAGCAATGCTGATCTTTCTCTGTTTTGAAGTGGCGGGTGCGCGAGGAATGTTCCTGCCAGCTTCTGTCACCATTTGATTACAACCCTCCAAATTTTCAGGCATTTGCAAATTTTGCATAACGAACCCCCAGTATCTGATGTGGTCAGACTTGCTTGGACGAAGTTTGGAGGGAAGGATGGTGATAGGAAACTTGACCAGCTCTTTTAATATGCGGCTTTAACATAGTGGCCTGTAAATATACCTTAATTTTGACAGGTTTTGGATCTAGGTTGGGACTTTGCAACCCTATATGCTGTGTATTGGTACGTTTAGCAGAACCAACTCATCACTGAGGCAACTTGTTTGTGCCTCATTAACTGTATCTCAAATTCATCTCCTGTAGAGGGATGTGCAGTATATTGAGTATGGCTGTTCCTTTCTTCCTGGCATTTCCTTCCTGGGCCTCTTGATTAGCCTTAAGCTGATGGGCTAATTGGCTTGGTTGCTCACCCAGCCCATCAGCCTGATTAGCTAATTATCTTTAATTACCCCCGTCAGCTGTCTCCAGGGGGAGCTAGTTGGTTCAGTGTGCAGGTTCAGGTGTGAAATCCCCACATTCTGTCATACCCCTATGGGCTGTAAGCGGTTAGGAGATAAAAATCCTGTCACTTAAAAAAACAGTTTCCCAATTCATTAGGTCTGTCAGTAGCAAAACACTTAGCTGTGTTTTGTTTTGTGGTAGCACCTCTAAAGCCCCAGTTTGGGATTTAGAGCCTAACTGTGCTGGGTGCTGCACACACAATGCAGACAGGCCCTGCCTCAGTGTACAGTGGCACTAAGGTGAAGTCATTGGTGGATACAACAAACAGAGGTGAGGAGAGGTAACATTGGCACCTTGATTGTCACTGCATGTGCGTCCGTCCTGCATTGGCCTCAGGGGATGAATTGGATGACTTCGTAGGTCTTCAATCTCTAGTTTTTGTCTTATTTTGACACTCGAGGCCACTTTGTCTAGTGGCTGGGGCACTGGACTGGGTCTCAGACCTAGATACTGTTCCTGACTCTGCCACTGACGTGCTCTGTGCCTGTATTTTATATTCTGCTTTTTGTCTTACTACCTTGTTGTAAGTTCTGCAGGACAGGGACACTTGCTGTATGTTTTTGTAGAGTGTCTAGCCCAGTAGTTCCCAAATTTGTTCTGCCGCTTGTGTAGGCAAAGCCCCTGGTGGGCCGCCCGATTTGTTTACTGCCGCGTCCGCAGGTTCGGCCGATCACGGCTCCCAGTGACCGCTGTTCCAGGCCAATGGGAGCCACTGGAAGTGGTGCGGGCCGAGGGACATACTCGCTGCTGCTTCCAGCAGCTCCCATTGGCCTGGAGCGACAAACCACGGCCACTGGGAGCCGCGATCGGCCAAACCTGCAGATGCAGCAGGTAAACAAACCAGCCCGGCCCACCAGGGGCTTTTCACCAAGCAGCGGAACAAGTTTGGGAGCCACTGGTCTAGCCCAGTGAGGCTCAGATCGGCAATGGGGCTGCTAGAAACGACTGTAACACAACTGGCAATAGCTTCATCAGGCTGGAGGCAATCTAGAGCTGTCATAAAGAGGTGGGCTGCTGTAAGAGGTGAAACTAACTCCCCTCGTGCCTCAAGTACAGGGAGGCTGGGGATCTGACCAGGGTCAGATTAAGTGGGTACTTTGTGTTATGCCAGAGGCGCCCATAGGTGAGTCATGGCCTCAGGGAGCTTCCTGGTGCTCTGATGTGCAATTCGCCCCAACTCAAACTACGACATCTTCAAGTGGGTTTCACTAGGTCCCTTCCAGCTGGCAGGTGACAATTCCACACCGCATTACCAAGTTTTGTAGTTGAAAACTTTGACATGGTGTAACACCATCAGATTCTGGCTGTTGGTGAATGGGATCGAACCTGGGACCTTTCAAACTTAGTGCGTGAGCCTCAAGCCACATGCCTCTTCACTAAGGCTGTAGCGGACTCATTAATCTCTAGATGGTCTCGGTGTCACTAGAGGGGGACAGAGCACCACACCAAGCAGGCCTGGGTTACAATGGCAGCAAAATGAAAACCTCTTTAAGATGGTAGCTGTTATCAGGAGAGGATTTTTTTCCATTGGGCTGGGAATGGTGACTTTTCTGAATGGGACTGTTGGAGACTTAGCCTTGTTCCCTCCTTCTCTTCTCAGGGTTCCACCATGTGCTCCTTGGAGTTTAGGATGCACCAATCACAGCTCAGCCCCAGGATGCTAATATAGTGCTGGGCTGCTGATGCGCAGAGCACCTACTGTGGGATATCGCTCCAGCAGGGCCATCCTGGGGCTGCCCTCCATCTTTCCCAGCAGAGCCAATGGATGCCCACGCGGATCTCCTGACAGAACTCCAGCTGCTGGATAAGGTGCCCACGTTGGAGCGGCTGCGGACAGCTCAGAAGCGCAGGGCTCAGCAGCTGAAGAAGTGGGCGCAGTACGAGAAGGAGATGCAGCACAAGAAGCGGAAGCATGAGAAGAGGAGGAGCACTGTGAGCCGCAAGAAGGTGTCTTTTGAGGCCAGCGTTGCTTTGCTTGAGGCGTCGCTGAGGAATGATGTGGAGGAAGGTAGGATTTGCTGGGGGTGCCTGTGTGTGGCAAAGTCCTTATGGTTTGGCAACCTATGAACCTGCTGTACCTCCATGCAGTGTGCAGGGCCACCTCCGGTGGTGCCTGTACAGAAGCACTGCCTCTATGGGCTGGCATTTCCTGCAGTGAAGGCACCAGGCCCAGCAGCACGGACAGGCTAAGGTGGTGCGGTCTGTGTGGAAAGTTACACTTCCTTAGACTGATGTCAGAAGGTGGTCCAAGTACGTTATGGGAGTGCAGGCTAGATCCTGCCTGAGGGGGAGGCTCCTTTCACTCTGTCCAACCCTCCCATGCAGGGTCAGGTGCACCTGGCCTAGTGTACTTCTGCCCCACATGGCAGGGGAGCTACCAATTCCTTTTACTCTGGACTTCTGCAGGCAGTTCTTAAAGTGCTGGACGCCTGGATAAAAGAAGCCTCCCAGCACCCTGGGAGGTGTGTCAGTGTCTCTTTCCACTTCAGAGATGGAGGAATTGAGGCACAGGGTGGTAGAGTGACCTGCCTAAGGTCCTAAAGCAAATCGGTGTCAGAGCTGGAAATAGAACCCCAATCAGCTTGACTCCCAATCCCCTGGCATAGTAGCTAAGCTATGACAATGTTTGCCATTCATGGGGATACCTATCAGTAGCAGAATATACCCTGACCTGGCCTTCCCCTAAAGCAACGTGTTGTATTTACTCCAGCCTTCCCCTGTCGCCCAGTACTACAGTCGTCACCTCTCATGTATGTGACTTTAATCTAGCTCCACTGGGCTGTCTGTGGTCAAGGAAACTGTCTGAACAATTTCTCTTACTAACTGTACTGAAAACCAGAATTGAAATTCCCATGCTAAGGAGCAAGAAACAACCCTGGCAGCTGCTGACCGGAGTATTGTCCTGTCGTAGCAGAAGCTGTATCTAGTCTACTGGCACTTACATGGATAAGTGGAGATGCCTGGAACCTTGCTGAGTTTCATCTTAGCTCTGCCAATGCAGGTTTATATTGTGGTTTCTAATCTCTAGCCTAGACTGTCTGAGTAGGAGCACTCTCCTCTCTTGCATGTGGCAGCGTGTGCTTCCCCAGCTCTGCCAGCTGGTGTATTTCTCCCTTTTCCCATCCCACCCCCTTTTGGGGATTGTAGTGGTAGTCGCACACTTAAGGTGTGCATGGATAGAGACTGAGATTGGCTTCTTTGGCTTCTGCACAGGGGTTTAAGGTGTGTGTATGGTGGAGGAGGGAGAGGTAACCTGGCCTGCTCTGCAAGGAATTTCCCCAAAAGTCCTCCCATGGATGCTCTCTCTGAGATACCTTCTTGTATTCCTTTTAGCCCCTCATAAAGGCATATTGTACCTAATGGATGTGACAGTGGTTGAGTCTGGGATAGATTGGATTTCCTGTAGAGCGGTCTCTTTCATATCTCTGTAGTGCATTTGGCAAAGCAGTATACACTGCACTGCTTTTGTGCATGGAATCCCAGTCTGACCCTTAGCAGGTGGGTCTGGGCAGACCTATAGTAATCCTTTGGAGACTGACTTACGTATGCGTATTTTCACTCTGCGAGTTTAACTGGGTTACAGCCGCCCCCGCTACTGAGCCACAGTTTCTCAACCCTGACTCTGTTTCACGAATAATTGGCTTCTTGGAGAATGCTAACTATGAGAGCAATTATGAATAACTGTGGTGGTTTTGTACTATGAAAACTAGTCCATTAGATCCTATGACATATGACATAAGTAGTAAGTTAGTTGCTGCCTGGCTGGCATCCTTTGGTGGTGGCAGGTAGGTGACAGCCCCTTGTATTGCTGTTCTGTATATTTTAAACTGATTGTCCAGCTGTGAGTGACATGAAATACTTTCATTAAATAGGGTAGTGTTCCTGTCTCACACAATATGTCTGGACTTCTGCCTACTGAGTTTCGATGCTAGAAGAGGACAAAGGCCAGCAATATTGTTAAGGACCTCAGTATCTCCGCACCTGCTGGCTTTGGATCATAGAGGTTGGGGGTTAAGAGCATAAGAGCTGCTGGACTGGGTCAGACCATGGTCATCTTGTCCAGCATCTTGTCTCTGACCGTTGCTTCTGTGGGAGTGTACAGAACAGGGCAATTGTGGGGTGACCTCCCCTGTCTTCCACTCCTGGCTTCTGACAGTCTGAGGTTTCAAGTTATCTTGAGCATGGGGTTGCATCTGCCATGAACTTATCCAGTTCTTTTTTTGAGCCCAGTTAGACTTTTGGCCATCACAACATCCCACAGCAATGAGTTCCACAGGTTAGTTGTGTGGAAAAAGTTCTCTCTCTTGTTTGTGTTCAACCTGCTGCCTATTAATTTCATCGGGTGACCCCTGGTTTTTGTATTGTGGGAAAGGGTAAATAACACTTCTCTACACCATACATGATTTTATAGACCTCTATCATATGGTCCGCTTAATTGTTTCTTTCCTAAGATGAACAGCCCTAATATTTTTAGTCTCTCCTGGTATGAAAGTCATTCCATTCCCTTGATCATCTTTGTTGCCCTTCTCTGAGCCTTTTCCTGTTCCACTATTTCCTTTTTGAGATGAGGTGACCCGAACTGGACACAGTATTTGAGAGATGGGCACACCATGAATTTATATAGTGGCATTTGTTATTTTCAGTCTTATTGTCTATCCCTTTCCTAATAGATCCAAACACCCGGTTAGTCTTTTTGATCACTGGTGTGCACTGAGCGGAAGTTTTTGTAGAACTATCCATAACGACTCCAAGGTCTCTTTCTTGGGTGATAACAGGTGATTTAGAGCCATTGTTGTATATGTATAGTTGGGATTATTTTTTTCAATGTGCATTACTTTGCACTTAACAACATTGAATTTCATCTGCCATTTTGTTGTCCAATCACCCAGTTTTGTGAGCTCCCTCTGTAGTTCCTCACAGTCTGATTTGCTTAACTATCTTGAATAATTTTGTATCATCTTCAAGTTTTGCCACTTCACTGGTCACCCCCTTTTCCAGATCATTAATGGATATGTTGAACAGCACAGGTCCCAGTACAGATCCTTGGGGGAACTTGAGGGTTGTTTGGGTCTGAGAGGAAACTCACTCCTTATGCCTGTCTCCGAGACAGCTTGTCTAAAATGTCTTTCCTTGTTGGATCGTACTCAAGTGTAACAAATCCGTGACTGAAAACTACATCATGGATGCCATCTAAACTATCCATGTGTGGTATCAAATATGAAACATGTCCTATGCCCTTGAGTTCCAAAGATCTATTTCCCCCCACCCCCATCATATGAACTAAAGAATCCCCATTAGATGTCATGGGTATCAAGCCTTTTTTTTCCCCCCTAACCTTCAAAGAGTTGAGAGTGACTATCAAATTCTTGAGCAGATTGGCTAATCCACCCCAGAGAGAGTAGTGGTGTGCGCACACACAATAGAAAATACATTGTGACTGACTCAAATAGAGGAAGATCAAACGAGTCTGGCCATGTAATATTCTGATCTGAAACTTTACTGCAGTCTCTAATGTACTGAGACGAGTAGAGCTGGGTGGAAATTGTAGAGATTAAAAAAAAAAAAGTGCCCATTGTGTATCACTGCAACTGAGAGCTTTCAAAATTGTTCATGAAAACCCAGCCCAGAATAGCCGAATGTCGAGTGGTTAGGGAGTGCAGAGGCACAGGCTCAAGACCTTGCTCTGAATCAAACATGAGTACTGTAACCACTGAGCTGTTGGCTCTTCTGACAGTGTGTCTCGTACACGTACATTCTGACCTGAATTTCAGCTCTGGGGCGGTGAAATCTTTCCTGACAAAAATTAAAGTTGAGACGTTCCTGCCAAAAGGGTCAGTTTTTGACAGAAAGGCATTATCTGACAAACATTTTATTGAAAAATTCCTGACCAGCTCTGTCAAGAGCTTTGAAATTGAGAGAGATTGTTCTGAAAAGCGTACCTGGTCACCTTGGCATCTGGTCTTAGTTTAGCTTGTAGCGCCAAGGCCACTTCCATCTAGGAAAGAGATCTGAACACAGCACACCAGCCTGCCCAGCTGGGTTCTGATATCCAGAATGTTGGCCATATACCTGGGAAAAGTCCCCAGTTGTGCATGGGCAGTGAAGTGGATCAACTGCATGGTGAATTGGCTTATATCCTGGCCCTTTAATATTCCCTTCCTAGCTGTAGCTGATGGAGGTGTCTACAGGGAAGATGACCATCTATGGACACCTGCTAATCGCTCTGACCCTGAAACTCACTGGTCCTCTAGAAAGCAGTTTCACGTTGCACACAGGCATACCCCACTGGTTGTATGGGGAGGAGGAGGTGGGCATGCAGTTTGGGGCTTGAAACTCTTCTGTTTAATGGGAAAATCCATGTCTGATCTCTTTAAATGTAGTGTTACCACTCTGACCCCTTTTCTTTGGCTCGGCCCATGTGGCAGGATGTTCCTCTTACTCGTCGCTTCCTAGCACACTAATTCAAATCAGACCACATGTGAAAAAGGCACTTTCAATGTTAGCTGGAAAAATCAAAGAAATTGTATTATACTGAATCCCTTAACTAACTGAAGGCTGGGGCTGGGGGGAAGGAATGCAGAGGAATCATATCCCCAATGCAACATTTGCTTCCCCATTTAGCTGAATATTTCAGATGCCTCTGGAATACTTCAACTCAATGGGGTTGTACTGTATTCATTTTTCAAGTCTAAAAATAGTTTACAGACCAGGTTTGTCCCTATTCTGGTCCCTTTTGTCCTTCCTGAGTAGTCAGTACGAAGGGTAGATGGAATCTAACTGCAGCTGCCAAGTATAGAATTCCCTGGCAGAGGAATTCTTAATAGTTTAGAACAAACAGAGCCAGATCCTCGGCAAATGCCCTACACCTGTTTTAGGATGCAGAATTTTGCTTCATCAGTTTTCAGCTGACTTTTAGGGGCCACCGCCAGATGTTCTTATTTTTATGGCAGCTCCTGCTGTTCGAGAGAAGATCAATAAAAATGATCATGAGGCTGAGAAGTTAGGTTGGGGAACACAATGGTTTAAATTCCTCCTCTTGCAGTTTATACATTTGACATTTGCAAAGCGGAACAAAAGGGTATTACTAGGAGTAACAGTGAAGATAGGGAGGGGAAAATTTAGACTGAATATCAGGTTAGCAGGGAGATCTATTAAGCTGTGGAATAACCTCCCAAGGGAAGTGGTAGAAGACTTGTAGCATGAAACTAGACTGGATGAAAAATCATGAAGTATCCTTTAGGGAACAATCCTGCATGTGCTCGAGGGGATAGACTGGGTGATTTAACAGGTCTTTACCTTTTCTGGCTTCTTTTACTTTTACACTGAAAGCAGCAGCAGCTGTTTTGCTCAGTTGTCAAAGTGTTATCCCAAAAGGTATTTGTTAAAGAAAGTTATACCTGGATTAGAACGAGAAATGCAGCTGATCTTTACCATTTCCTCTTACAAATAGCTACCAATGTTTGCACTGCAGTCATGTCTAGAGGCCAGGGCTCCATTGTGCTAGACTCTTACAAACATGAACTAAAACCAGTTTCTGCCCAGAAAGGGCTTACTATTAATGTTTAAGACAAAACAGCGACTTGTGATCAGCCTAATGGGCAGCACACCAGCTGCCTTGTTCGGAGTGTCATGGCATAGGTGGCTTTTCAGCAGAGATTTACAAAATAAGGGAGTGGGCTTGCAGACTTTTTACAGGGGATTCTTCCTTGCATAAGGAGCAGTAGGAGAGCACAGCAGTGCGTGGTAGAAAACTGGACAAACAATCGAGGCTGACATAATTGGCCTCTGTGGAACTATATATAGCCCCTATACACTGCTCTCCCTGCTACTCATTTACTTGCCCTGTGGGTTAACTGGGAACCACCCACCCACCCTTCCCAGTGTTATCTGAAAGTTTTCCTTCCTACTGACATCATAGCAGATGTCCAGCTGTGCTGAGTTCTAATAACTTTCTGGCCAGCATCTGGAACTTCAGAAATGCACTCTGGAGAGCAGGTACCGTGCTTTTGTTGGTTTCACTGTGAAAGCGGCTGTGAGTAGCTTTGGAATGGAAAGTATTCTTGCAGGATGACAGTCCCTACAAGCTGGTTTCACTTTTTGTGAAAGGGTGAGTAGCCAGCCCAGCTTCCATGGTGGAAGGCAGGGCCGTCCTTAGGATTTATGGTGCCCTAGGCGGGATTATTAAGCTGGTGCCCCTGTGCCTGTCTTGCTCTTAGCAACACAAACATAAGCTTACACTATTGGAAAACTTGCCACATGCATGTTATTAAAACCAGTTTAACTTAATTAAGCACACTGTAATGCTGATGGACTAACACTAAAGAGGTAGCACTATAGACAAAATTCTGATTTGACAGAATGATGCAAATAGTATAATTTTTTTATTTTGTCAACATTTTATTGGAAATGTATATGAAGAGGTATTGAAACAAGGATTTGTTTTTAATGAAAAGCAATCTTTCTGGCTTGTTTGGCTGCAAAATCAGTAATAATGTCATTGTATGACAAAGACAAAGTGATGTCTTGTTTGATTGCAAGAATAGCAAGACCAATCAAGTGTTCCTGACTCCTTGTAGAGCGGAGATAGTTTTTAATGAAGCTTTAGTTTTGAGAAACTCCGTTCTCCTGATGCTACTGTTACAGGAATTGTCAGTAGAATATGAGTGGCAATGTACACATTAGGATATATGTCAACAAGTTTGCTGGTATGAGTAAACTGTACAATGTCCATCATCGATTTTGCATGTGGCAACATTGATGACAGTATACTCAATTCTTCATACAGTTCAAGTCCATTTAAATCAAAATGATCGCCGTGCTTCAGGATGCTCTCTAGGTTCAGGGGTCCCCACACGGTGCTCAGGGTGCCATGGCGCCCGCTGGGGCCTCTCAGTGCACCCGCGTACTGGCCAGCGGGAGCATCTGTATCCGCCGAAATTCGGCGGCATTTCGGAGCAAAGCCTCTGGATGACACCGCTTGCCGCCAACAAGCAGCGTCATCCAGAGGCGTTGCCACTGAAATGCCACTGAATTTTGGCGGCATTTCGGCAGATGCTCGTCCACCCCCACGGCCCTTCATCTGGCAGCCCGCCAGACGAAAAAGGTTGGGGACCACTGCTCTAGTTCTTGCACTTTGTCATTAGTTGCTCTTGTTTTCCTATTTCATTGAATTTAGTCCTGCTCAGCCCTGCTACCAGCTGACTGAGTGAATGGAACCCCAGGCCACAAGCAGGTTGAGTGGCTCAGCCAGGGTATCAGCCGTCGGCCTGCTCAGCCTGCTGCCAGCCTGGGGTTCCTTGGGGGTCCCAGGCCAGCAGTGGTGCTGAGTGGGGCCTGGCGCCTGGGACCCCGGGACCCGGGTGGCAAGGGGCAGCAGCCGAACCCCAGAGCAGTGGGGCTGAGCCGCTCAGCCCACGCTGCATGCCATCAAAAATCAGCTTGCGTGCACCTTTGCACGTGTGCCGTAGGTTGCCAACCCTGCTCTATACATTAGTAAGGAGATGAGCATATTACAGTTGTTGGAGGGCTCTATTTAGCAGTAACAGGGCTATAGGAAAGTCAGTCAACATTTTTTTGTTTCTCTGATGAAAACTGGCCCACTCCCTTCCCCATACCAAACTTGTCACAAATAATTGTCAACAACTTAATTTTCTGTTTTGGCTAAGATATTGATTTTTTTAAAAAAAAAATATTGAAATTGAATTCAGGATTGTTAGCAAGCATTTTTGGTGAACAAATTTGTTAAATGACAATCTAAATGGCAACGCAGTACTGCTTCATGCTTGGCTCACCCCCCAGCCTGCTGGTCCAACAGCTGCAGTAGAGGAGGAGATAGGTGGAAAAACTGCAGGACCCCAAAATCCACCTCTTTGGGTGCAGAGTGGCAACAGCAGCAGCAAACCCTCAGGTCCGATCACACGCCAATGGGCACCACCGCCAGCCCAACACAACCATGGTGAAGTTAGCTAGCAGCATCTGATCTCAGGGATGGGGCACCCATGGAGCCACAGCAGCTCATCCTGCCCTGTGCAGCTCCCCCCGGATGAGATGGATCACTGCCAGCCCGGGGGAGAGACGCGCTCCCAGCTAGGGTGACCAGATCCAGATGTCCTGATTTTATAGGGCCAGTCCGATATTTGGGGCTTTGTCTTATATAGGTACCAATTACCCCACCTGTGACCAGACAGCAAGTGTGAAAAATCGGGACAGGGGTGGGGGGAATAGGAGCCTATATAAGAAAAAAAACTCAAAAATTGGGACTGTCCCTATACAGTTGGGACATCTGGTCACCCTACAGGTGAGTTCCTTCCCCCACTCCTTCCCAGAGACCACAGCAGCCAATCCCCTCCCTCAGACTGTGCTACATTCAGCTCTCTCTAGGACCCAGCGGCCCGGCTCTTACATGCTCCACTGCTTCCCGTCTGTCCGGGCTCCCAGCAGAGCGGTGCCCCCAGACCTAGTGGTGCCCTAGGCGGCTGCCTATTCTGCCTATGGCTAAGGACGGCCCTGGTGGAAGGTGAACATAAGTACATTCTCTCCAAGGGAGAAATTCTAAATAGGACCTAATTAAAGAAGGCAATGGAGACAACTTCTAGGGCTTTAGTGGATTTGATTTAATTCATGCACAAGTTGGAGTAGAAGTACCTGACAGAATGAGTTTCTTGCTCACTTTTGGAGGTAGTCCTTCCAAATCCATGGTTAAACTCACTGGCAGGACAGTGTGAATGAAACTTAGACAGCCATTCCCAAGGCTATACCTAGTTTGTGAATGGAAGACTTCAGTCTCCAGGATTGTGACCCAATCAATACTTTCTAGAACACTGAACGATGAAAATAATACCAAATAGTTGACAATCAAATAGGAATCCACCACTGAGACACTGAAAACTGAGGCCTCTCTTTTCCTGAAAGCATGCAGGATGGTTGTGCCTGGAAAAAGGTATGTGTGCTCAATACCTGGAACATGCTGCATTTGCTCACTGATTGGGTAACTGCACAGCTGCTAACAATTTGTGCTCACAGTTCCCACTTGCATGCACAGCAAAGCAAGAGATTTCCTTGTAGCAACTTCAGGAGGTTCTGTTCTGTTAAGTGCCTTGGTTGGCTGGGGAGGTAAACTAATCAGATTGGAGTGCCTGCTGGAAAGTGTGGGAGGTCCAGTATTGCCAATTCACGTAACTTGAAATTTGGTGCTATTTCTTAAAGCCCCACCACTTAGAGTTATTCTCAAAGTAAAAGTTGGAGTTCTCATATAACTTTCTGGTCTTTGTGGGGAAGCTTGAAAACCCAAAACCTAAAGAGTCGCAAACAGAAGACAAATCAAACCTTCACATTTATTAAAAAAAAAAACTCTCGACTTGAACACGTGGGAGAGCAATAGTGGACATAGCATTCACTGAAACAAAGCATGAGTCTTTTCTAAATGCTGTGACGTTTCTTATGTATGGATCCAAGCCAGAGGCCTGAGGCAGATGTTCATGTCTATGGGAAGCTTTGCCTGGGTAGGGCTTCAGGATTGGGCCCTGTATTCATACCAAGTAAATAAATATTTTCCTAGGTTAGAGTTATAATGCTGGTGTTTCCCTTACGATGACCCTTGAAAACCTCCATAAAGCTGCAGCAGAATCTTATGCTCAGAATGCGCAGTGTCCCAGGGCAGTTCATGTTGTTTTCTTTTCTTTGCACCATTTTAGTATAAAACTGACCTTGTCAATTACAGCATATTAAAGAGGCCCTAATTAGCGTCTATAAATTGCTTTCCCTAACCTTTCCAAGCTGATGTGATCTGTTCCCTTGTTACTAAAAATCCTTTTATGAGGTGTATTAATTTTCTCCACCCACATGATTAGTTTCCTGAAGCCTTTTACTCAGCTTTTCCTGCATGCAGTCAAACTTGAAGGTATTTTATCAGTAAGTGCATTTACCTGTTGGAGGGGGATTTTTCTGCTGGCTTCTGTGTTGCTTTGAAGGGCCTGAAAAAAATTAGTTGTCCCCAGCAGAATCAGGATATATATTTAATAAATAGTTCTCTGTTCAATAACACACATTTTGTGGCTTCTCAGGCACTAAAATCCATTCCTTCTAGCACACTAATAAGGGAAATGTCAGTGTAAGCCTTGTTGGCAAAGGTGAAATTATTCTAATGGTAAATTAGTGGAGGTGTGTCCTTCCATTACATGCTCAGACAATCTGTGGATCTGATTACAACCAGGCTGGCTGACGTACAGCAATTAAGCAATTGTCAATGACATCAGAACCTGGGAGTCCGTCTGATGTTCTAACAAGTAGATGACTCTTCCTGGCTGCTTAAAGTCAAAGCTAGGCAGGAAATTATGTGTTCCTGTCCTGTCAGACTTCTGAGGTTTCAAAAACTTTCTCTGTCCTGAATAGAGATGAAAAATCAATTGTGAAATTTTTTGCAAATGGAGAATTTCAGATTGAGTCAATAAAAACATTTCATTCAAATGTTGACCTTTAATTTTTTTTTGCTATAAATTACCTTAAATGTTTAAACTAAAAGTAGTTTTGAATTGAAATGAAACATTTCATTTCCAAAACATCAAAATGCGAAACTTTCAAAATTAAAATCAAATTTCCAATTGGTTTTGACATGAGCATTTTCATTCTAAAATGCTATTTCATTGAAAAATTCCCAACCAGCTCTACTTAGAGCGTTTACACTGTCCACTGAGGAGAGCTCTTTATGGCATGTGTACTTTCTGTTTCAAGGCATCTGAAATGACAAATAGACCATAAAGAGGGAGGTCTTGCTGTGTCTAATATGACCATCACCATGTTTAGATGCTGTGTCAAAATAAAAATCTAGGCCAAAATTCTCAAACCTTCAGCTACTAAAGCCACACACAGCACCACAACAACAAAAAAGGGGGGTCGAGGGAGAGTGATTTTTTTTTTTAAAAGATGTGCTGAGCACTTGCAGCTCCTGTTAACTGCAATAGAGACCAGAAGTGCACAGCCCCTCTCAGTTGTACTTAGGAGCCTAACTTTAGGTACCCTGGCTTGAAAATTGTGGCCCAAATATTGGAAAAAACAAAAACAAAAAATCCTTGCCTGTGTTCATGCTCTGTCCCAGCATGCTCTCTCACCTTACACAATGAAACTAGAATTTCATGTTCTCTTAATATCAACTCATTTTCTGGTTTGTTTCTCGTTTTGCAAACTACATACCTGATCCCACTTTCACAGGAATCTATGGTAAAACCTTGACTGTTACGGGTGCATTATCAAGTCCTAGCAGAGTATCCGCCATGCAGTGCTTGGGTTTCCAATATATTGTTGAATGGCAACATTAAAACTAATACTTTTTTATGGATCTCTTCAATCACTGAAAATAATTCATATCTTTTTTCAAAACTCCTATATAGTGGACCCTAAATGTTGGGTCCAAATTACTTGTCCCTCTTAACAAAGAATGTTCAGTTGTGGTCCAGAGCATTTTAAATGGAGCTGGACTTCGCCAATGGCTCCTGCCAACTCCTGGATTTTCTTTCTTAACAAAAGTAGCTTAAATTGGTTAAGCTGCTTCTAAAGTGTTCGAAAAAATGTGTTTGGAGGCCAGTTTCAGCAGCTTTGTCACCCTGGTTTCACTTTTAAAACCTGACACGCTTTGGCAGGTTCAGTCTTTACTCTTGTACTTTTTAAACAAGAACCGCCTCTTAAAACAGCTGAGTTGTCTGGCTGTGAACAGCCATTAATTTTCGTTAGCTGCAGTTACTGTTGATCATGTGTGCTGCACACTTCTAGTCTATATAGGCTTGGTTTAAACAGACTCCTTTAGCATGGATAATCCCACTGATTAATTGTCTGAGTATGATATTATCTCTGTCCTGGTTAGTGTGGGGATGGAACAGGACGTCAGTGTTTGAGGCTGCTATTACATATCACAGTATATAATACCCTAGTAAAAGCTGTGTTATCTGGCACTTTATCAACCATAAAGCTCTATTAACCAGCATTTCTGATATCTCCCAATACACGTCTTCAGTCTAGTAACCGGGACTAGTATACTGCCCAGGAGGTTATGCAGTTGCACATTCTGCACTCTACTTGTATGCAAAAGAGGCAGAAGACAAGTAAGCAAGATAGTATCAAGGTTTTATTAAAAAAAGCAGCTTCCAGGGTGTGTCACAGGGTCATGTCATTACAGATTCGGCCCGATCTCCTACACCTTCTACATCTGCAATGATAATTGATGTTGATAATGATGACCCTGAGGCACTGCAAGATCCTGAAGTGCCTTCTAAATCATCAAGGAAAGATTAAATTATGTTCAGTATAGTTTTAGTGTTAAGGGTATTTAGTGATCTGGGTGTACACCATGTGCTGTCCACAGTGATATGTAGTGTCATAAGATAACCCACTGTATAGAAAACTTTACCTGTCTACGCTTAAGGGCTTCAAGAAACCAACCACTTGGCAGTGCAGTACGACTACTGGATTGGTGAGTACCTGTATACTATTCTATACTTTATTTATTTGATTGTATTCTAATTCTTTGACAATTGGAATTGTATAACTCTTAGTTAACCGGAATTTTTGACTAACCAGCACTCCCCATACCGCCAACGTGCCAGTTAACAACACTTTTACTGTATTAGAGAGACAAGGTGGGTGGGGTAATACATTTTATTGGACCATCTTCTGTTGATGAACGAGACAAGCATTTGAGCTACACAGAGCTCCTCTTCAGGTCAGAAGTTGGTCCAATACAAGATATTACCTCACCCCTCCTTGTCCCTCTAATATCCTAGGTCCAACACGGCTACAGCAACACTGTAAACAAAACTTAATATTGTTTTAACAATCCCCTTATTTCAGTGGGAATTTAGAGATTGGTTCTGTTGTCCCGCGGACATGTTAACTGAGAGATGAAGCATGTCATCTGTGGTCTGAAATGTAAGTTTCATTGCGGTTTCTATCATTCCTAGGTGCTGACTGAAGTTAAAGGGTTTCTCTGGTTTGATAGGATTTGGGGGAAACTCTTGCTGCAGTTGCACCACGTAACGTGAAGGGTTTCCTGCCAAGAGGGAAAAATGGAGGCAGTTCAGAGTTAAGATTGTGTGCTTGTGAGGTACGGCAGGTAAGGTCACCATCTGCTTCGCAAACTCTGCATTGCCAGATCTCAGCAAGCCAAGCCGAGGACACAGCGGCAGCCTTAGCTGAAATATCATGGCTTTTGTCAGCTCAAGGCAGATTATTAATGTTACCTTAGCTGAAATGGGTGGGTAGAGGATGTTTGTGCCCAAAACAAAGCTCTAAATCTCTCCCATTTAACCTGTCAGTGCCTCCGTCACAGCTGCTGTACTTACAACTGCGAAGAACTAGCAGGAACACCCTCCTCAGCGGTTGGGAAGCTTGTGGCAATGCACATGACCAACAGGCGATGCTAACTGCCATCAAGCCAGCAGCCCCTTAGGGATTCTTGTTTATGCTTTAATATCCTGCACCCACCATTTATCAAAGGTCATAATTTCCAAGACTCAAATAATAATAGTTTGCATGTACGCAGCACCTTACGGCCAACTACCTCGAAGCACATTAAATGTCACGACTACCCCAAGGGAGATTTTATTCACCTCGTTTACAAATGGGGAAACTGAGGCACAGCCCAAGGTGTCAGAGTCACTTGCAGAGCTGGGCCTGTAACCCAGATTGACTGGTTTCCAGTCCCTGCTCCAGCTACTAGCTCAGACTCTGAAAAGTATCGTTTGGCCTGGCTGCCCAGTTGGAGGGTCTGTAACTGAAGAGGAATTGGTATCACAGTACAGATATCAGCTAACTGAAATGGGGATGGCAGCATGGAAGTTATTGCAGAAAGCAAAACTTAGTTCTTCCTCCACCTCACCAGCTCACCGTTCTGTTACTTCCCGCACTCAGATAGTAACCACCTACGTTTTCCAGCGCCTTCAGTAAAGAGAACCACAAAAGAGCAAAAATAAAGGCACCTGGGGTGATCATAAGATATCTCCTGTGTAATAGGCAGTGGCAGCAACCTCGAACAAAACAGCAGCTGTCTCTCTACATGGATAGTGGTCTTGGACATCTAAAGTTGCATTACACAAAGGCATTGTGGTCTAGAGCTAAACACATCACACTTTGTAAATGAATATTGGGGACTTTAGAAGGAAGAGAAGCCATCCTGACGGTGCGGAGAGCTCTCACATGTCTGCCTTTCCTCAAGAGGCAGGGGAATGGAGAGAGGTGAGGGAATCATGCTTGCAGACAGTTCATAGGGAGCAGAGAATCAGCCCATGGACTATGTGCTGCAGTTTAACATGCCTGCAGGCTTTTCTTTTTCCCTTTTCTCCTGCCCATGGAGAAATTTAGAGGTAATCCGTGTTATTCTTTCTAGACTTAAATCTCTGTCCTGGCTTCAGGGCTGAGGGTTGGGCTATACTAAAAAGGAAGGTCAACCCAGCTACGTTGCTCAGGGTTGTGAAAAATCCCACGCATCTGAGGGTATATCTACACTATGGGATTATTCTGATTTTTACATAAACCGGTTTTGTAAAACAGATTGTATAAAGTCGAGTGCACGCGGCCACACTAAGCACATTAATTCGGCTGTGTGCGTCCATGTACCAAGGCTAGCGTTGATTTCCCGAGCGTTGCACTGTGGGTAGCTATCCCGTAGCTATCCCATAATTCCCGCAGTCTCCCCTGCCTCTTGGAATTCTGGGTTGAGATCCCAGTGCCTGATGGGGCAAAAAACATTGTCGCGGGTGGTTCTGGGTACAGCCTCACCCCTCCCTCCGTGAAAGCAGCAGACTACCGTTTCGTGCCTTTTTTCCTTCCTGAACTGTGCAAACGCCATAGCACAGCAAGCATGGACCCTGCTCAGATCAAGACCGCAATCATGGATGTTGTAAACACCTCGCACATTCTCATGACAGGTATAGCCATTGTCTTTCGGCTCTGCAGCTTCATTACATCAGTGCCGTCCTTTCCCAATACCAAGCAATCCCGTTCAGGTGCTCTTTCTGTTAACATGCCGCAGCAGAACACCCCCCATCCAATTCTCTGGATAACTGCCTTACCTACGCCTCCCCCACATGGCTGCTATCGATGGAAGATCTGCTACAACACCCCACTTCCCCCCCCCCCGCGTGGCTGGTAGCAGGAAGATCTGCTAGCCAAATGCCAAAATAGCTCAGTGCATTTCTTCCTACCCACCCACCCCTGGCTGCCTGGCAAGGAAGATTCTCTTTTAAGAGCAGGCAACAGCCAGTCGAATGCATCATGTCCCTTAATTAATTCCTGATTTACCATTACACATGAACTGAATGACTCTCCTGAGGATAACACAGCGAGATAAAACGGATCCTGTGCTTAAAGGCAGCAATACTGCGACCATATACGCAGCTAGGCTTTGTCATGCAATGATTCCAGATACTTGCGACAGTGCATGGCTGGTCAATGAGTCCTACCATGAGGACGGATTAAGGCTGCCTGCCGAAACCTTCTGCAAAGGCTTTTGGAGTACCTTCCAGAGCGCTTCATGAGATGTCCTGGAGAATTTCCACTCCATCCCAATCATGTAACACTTTCCGATAAACTATGGGCCGAATGCATCCCAAGTCCTCAGGGCAATAGATTCATTAAAAACAGCTTGCTTTTACTGTTTTATATTTACAAAGGTACACTCACAGAGTCGCATCCATGGCTATCATTCTGGGCTATTGCTTGAGGGCTGGAGGTAATTCCATTCGGTGAAAAAAGCCTGGATGTTGGGAGAACGGAAGGCTGTGTGCTCTCTGAATTCGTCCTCTTCCTCCTCTTCATCTTCCCGTCTGCAGAATCCTCAGGCATGGCTGAGATTACCACCCACCTCAGAACCACGGACAGGGTGGGAACTGGGCGACCCCTAGAATTGCATGCAGCTCAGCGTAGAAGTCGCATGTTTCGGCCCTACCCCGTACCATCTGTTTGCTCTTTGTTTTCTGTAGGTTATCTGAGCTCCTTAACTTCACGCAGCACTGCATGATCCCTGGTGTGGCCTTTCTCCATCATGGCTTGGAAATTTTTTCAAATTTTTTTTCATTTGGCTTTGGAACGGAGTCTGTTAGCACGGAATCCTCTCCCCATATAGGGAAGATCCAGTCCCGTGCGGTCATGCTGAGCTCTTTTTCGTTCTCAGGAGACTGCATTGTTATGTGCTGATGAGCTCTGCGTGGTCACCTATGCTGGTGGCTCTCACGCTGGCAAAAGGAATGAAATAAAAGTTCGCGGGGCTTTTCAATTATACTGCCAGTGCATCCGAGTTCAGATTGCTGTCCAGAGCTGGTCACAGTGTGCACTGTGGATACTGCCTGAGGCCATACTGTCGAATTACGCACACTAACTCTAATCCGACATGGTCATACCTATTTCAACCGTACTTTCTGCGTTGGGA